>NC_052152.1:7490635-7692764 GCF_902713615.1 Scyliorhinus canicula | reverse complement strand
CCCCCCCCCCCCCCCCCCCCCCCCCCCCCCCACCCCCCCCCCCCCCCCCCCCCCCCCCCCCCCCCCCACCACACACCAGATGGAGGATCGGGCAGCTTGGTGCTGTTTTTTCAGGCGTTAAAACGCCACTGTTCCCACGCCGGCATCTTTAAATTTGGGAACTCCAGGCCACCGCCTCTCTCCATTTCATTGGCGGATATCTGATGGCTTTTCTTTGAATGATATCTCTCTTCCATCTTGAAACTTTCGACCTTGGTTATTTGCTGTGATTTCTCGGCTGCTAACATTCCCAGACGGAGGCTGTGAGCTGAAGATCTTGTTATCTCGGGGGTCGTCACCAACAACAGATTTATAGAGTGTTTTTTAACGCAGTAAAATGCCCTGACATGCTTCATGAGATTTGACACTGAGCCACCCGAAGAGCCTTTAGGACTAAAACCTGTCTCCAAGTGCGAGATTTTTAAGGAGCGTTTTTAAAGAAGGAATGAGAGGGGATTTAGGGAGGGAATTCCAGAGCTTGGGACTGAGGTTCGAAATGTAAAAATTAGGGGTGAGCCATGTGCAATATTGGTGCACACGTTTTGGTCCCCCATGGTCAAGTACACTGCTGGCATTAACTTTAATGCTGACATTGTGAAGGGTCACTCATTTTTTATCGTTACAATTCACACACAATGAAAATGATCATGATCAGAGCATTTATGACGATTGATAGATTCAAATACATTAGTCCCAATGCATTGTTTGTTGTTATCTAAGTGTAAGCAAGGGGAAAGTCATGAGCATTTGTTGGAAGCCATCACAGAGATTTTAACCAGTGACGTCCAAAGATCTGGGTTGAGGAAATCAGCCAAATCAGCTGATTTCAAAATAAATGGGAAAACCCAGAAATTCTCAGAGAACTTCCCTTAGTAATCTGTACTATTGACTTCCAGGACTTCTGAAATTGGGCCTTAACAGACAGCTGCCTTGGCGAGCAAGTCGTTGTGCCAAGACTCTTTCACGTTATCATCATGCTTATACACGGTATAATGCGATTTATAATATGGATGTCCCGTGTACGCAGGATCTCGTAGAGAAGATACGACGGTTGCTACCCACAACCAGCACCACAGTCAGTACCACAGTCAGTCACTCACCTTCTCCTTTCAGTCTGAGTCAGAGCCCAGGTAACATTCTCTCTCTTTTTTTACATTTTTCCTTATTGTGTGTTCTACCCATTTGGGGAATTCCTGTCTGGGAGCGAAGACACGGGGTCGACTGCCGGAAATCCCATTCACAAACCAGTGGAGCAGAGTGAAGATACAAACGGAGATGGGAGTTATTGAGGAAACGTGGTGAGATTGAACCTCACTGTGGCGAAGAGCAAAGAGCCAAGTTCCAGTGGAGAGCATTGGCGATCATAGCTGCCACATGGTTGATTTTCTATTTTTGTTTTTTTATATACATTTGAATGAAGACTCACTGTTTATACTGTAATCTGTGGAGCGTTTTATAGAGAGGGATTGAGCGCATCGAGTATAAATTTTCGACATACATCTGTGACAGCAGTGATGTGAGAAGTTTTGTTCTCCATAATGTTGATGTCCAAGGGGACTTGGGTGTGCTTGTACAAGGAACTCAAAGTTAGCATCTCAGTAGACCAAGCAATTGGAAAGGTAATGGACATGCCTCTATTGCAAGGTGATTGCAGTACAACAATAAAGACGTCTTGCTATAATTGTACAGGACCTTGGTGAGACCACACCTGAAAGCATTGTGCGCAGGTTTGCTCTCCAGGTCTAAGGAAACGTCTGCATACTTTGGAGGCACTATAGTCAAGGTCATCTTGACTGGTTCTTGGGATAAACAGGTTGCTCATGATGAAAATGAAAATTGCTTATTGTCACGAGTAGGCTTCAAATGAAGTTACTGTGAAAAGCCCCTAGTCGCCACATTCCGGCGCCTGTTCGGGGAGGCTGTTACGGGAATCGAACCGTGCTGCTGGCCTGCCTTGGTCTGCTTTCAAAGCCAGCGATTAGCCCTGTGAGCTAAACAGCCCCTGTTGAGGAGCTGATGAGGAGCTGAATAAATTGGGCCTATATTCTCTGGAGTTTAGAAGAATGAGAGTTAATCTCACTGAAACCTACATGATTCTGAAGGGGCTTGACAGGGTAGACACTGAGGGGGTGCTTTCTTGCCTGGGGAATCTAGAACCCAAAGGCATGGCCTCAGTTTTGCTTTGGACTAAGATGAGTAGAAATGTATTCAGAGGGTGTAAAACCTTGGAATTCCGTACCCCACAGGGTTGTGAATGTTCAGTTGTGGAGTACATTCAAGTCAGAGATGGACAGCTCTTGCCTCCTTCAGGAAGAAAGGGATATGGAGAGCGGTCAGGAAAGTGAAGTTGAGATAGAAGATTGACCATGATCTTATTGAAGGCGGAGAAGGTGCGAGGGGCCTCATGGTTCACTCTTGCTCCTCATTCATTATCCTCATGTTAAACATGGACTACAATTGTTAGTTTGTGGACACCCTCTGCCCGTCTTTGATTAGTTCAATGGGCTCACATCCACTCTCCAGGCCTGCCTTGTAAGAGCTCTGTCACTGTTGCCGCTGATGCTGTGTTTGCATGGTTTAGCAATATGGGAATAAGCAGATTCCCAATTTTACGTTTTGTTTTCTTCTGATTGGATGCTGAAACAGTCCAGAGTAATTGATAACTTTACCAGAAAACCAGAAAGTCGGGGGATATTGGCATCGTGCTGACACCGAGATGGAAATACTAGTTGAAGGTGCTACTGGGCAATTTCCCTATTACGCATGGGGCATTCATGGAGATATTTACAAGCCTGAACGGTGACACGAAAAGATATGACATGGATATTTACCCACCTCCGATCTGAAGATCTGAAAGGGGATGCAATTAAACATGGCGGGATGTAGGCAATTGCCTTTGTCACCTCTTACACACCCCCATTGGCACTTGGTTCCTTTGGCTTTGAACCTGCCCTGCAATCAGTGCCAAAAATTGATCCTGCCTGTTTTGCTTCCCCTCTCCATGTTGGGAATACCCCCACTGACCTGTTTAAGGCTGTTTGTATCCAATGGGATGGTCTTCTGCTCTATTCAGAATTGCCTCAAATGGTTAACCGAAGGCAATTGATCATCCCATTGCAGTTTGGATATTCTGTGATCTAGCCCCACTGCACATGGTATGGACAACATAGTTTAATAGGCTACACGTTAGCACAGTGGTTAGTACTGTTGCTTCACAGCGGCAGGGTCCCGGATTCGAATCCCTCTTGGGTCACTGTCTGTGTGGTATCTGCCCGTTCTTTCCGTGTCTGCATAGGTTTCCTCCGGGTGCTCCGGTTTCCTCCCACAGGTCCCGAAAGACGTGCTTGTTAGGTGAATTGGACATTCTGAATTCTCCCTCTGTGTACCTGAACAGGCGCTGGACTGTGGCGACTAGGGGATTTTCACACTAACTGCATTTCAGTGTTTATGTAAGCCTCCTTGTGACAATAATAAATATTATTATTAGTAATACTTTCTCCCCCTTGAGTCGGCTGCTGTCAACGCTATTGTAGTTGACTGCAGAGCTCCTGAGTTGGGGGAAGAGTTTTCCCCGTGCCTAGTCAGTAGTAGCTACTGTTATAAAATGTGGAGGTCAGATGCGGCTGTTACTTGGTTTGGTTTCTGTGGTTGAACTGCTCATTCTACACTGAGAATTGACAATCAAAAGGCAACTTTTGGAAAAAACTACCTGCAAAGAAACCCAAATATCTGCAATATTCCAGGGTGCTATGTTTTGGCTGTAGTGATTACATTTACACATTGCTCCAGGTGTGGCTATCCCAGTGATCTAGACCAGTGAAAATAACTTGTGTTCATTAATAATCAAATTCTGTGAGATCCATCCCAAAATCACCTTAGAATTGGAGTTGACAGCTACACATTTTGATATCGGTTGTCATTATGTGAAAGTGCTAACCTTTTACTTACCGGTACAGACAATACAGCATTGATTTTGTGAGCTATCTGTAAGGTTTCAAGTACCTGTGCATAATACCTGAGGTGTAATTGATATCCATCTGAACCTTCAGCAACTATCCGCCTTAACTAGTTTCAGATCTCTTAAATGGGAACTTGAGAACAGGCGTCGTCCATTCAGAACTTCAAATTTATTCCATCATTCTGTTAGATCTATTCCCATCTCCATTTACTTCGTTGTGTATCTCATTTTTAAAAGAAATTTTATTAAGGCATTTGTGTAGACATTAAACACAACCAAGACCAGAATAAGATCAAACAGGAAATCTCATAACAAATAAATAACACTCCACTGCACCCTCCCCAACCCCTCCCTGGCTTCAGGGGCCCCTAGTCCCTCTACTCCAACAAAATCCGTCTCCAGGCTACCAAGAAGGCAAAGGCCATGACGTTGGCCTCTCTCACCCCCTGGACTCCCGGGTCTTCCGATACTCCACATATCGTCACTTCTGGACTTGGCGGACACCTTCACCTTCGGCACTTCAGACATAACGTCCTCGGAACCCTGCCAGAACTCCCTCAGCTTCGGGCAGGCCCAAAACATGTGAACGTGGTTCGTGGGCCTTCCCTCGCACCATTCACACCTGCCCTCCACCCCCTCAAAGAACCTGCTCATTCTAACCTATGTATACGCCCTATGTACTCCTTTGAATTGAATAAGGCTAAGTCTCCTTATGTACTACCATCTGGCTGCGTTTCTCATGAAAAAATGAAAATCGCTTATTGTCTCTTCCTCAATGATCTTGGGTTTGAGAATTTCACTCTGCCGATATCAAGGAAAAGAGTTACAGATTTTCACTACACTGTGTGAAAATGTCCCTTGTAGTTTCCCCTTAAATGACTGATCACTCGTTTTAAGAACGTGTCCCTTTGATCTGCATTCTTCCAACAATTTTCTCTGCATCCACACTTCCAAATTCCTTTATCTTACATTGCCTCACTCTCACTGCCTGACCATGACTTTCAGTTAGATTACTGAAGTAACAATAGTGGATTCAGAAAAGACCTCTGTCACTGTGCAAAACGGATCAATCGCCACTTACCCCCATTCAGGTTTCAACCCAACAAACCACATTGCATCTTAATCCATGAGTCTTAATCATTCTTACAAGCTAAATGTACAGGAATTGTCTGCTCAAAAGATTAAACAAATTAATATCCGGTTCAGCAATAGATCCCCATGTTAATGAGAATCATGTTAATGAGAACCACATCTATTCATTCAATGAATGTGGATGTTCACAGGCCCTGTCTGAGTAATCTATACTGTTGACTTCTAGGACTTCGGGAATTGTCCTTTAGCAAGCATTTGTCTCGGCAAGAAAGGCAATGTGTTCGTCGCCTTGCACAGTACAATTACTACAATGCAGGGTTTGAGATGGATCTGCCGTGCATGCGGGATCTCACAGTGAAGATACTTCAATTGTTCCCCACAACCAGCACCACAGTCAGTACCACAGTCAGTCGCACACCTCCTATCAGTTTGAGTCAGAGTCCAGGTAACGTTTTCTCTTTTCCTTGTTGTTTGTCTTATGTCGTACCCAACCGATGAGCTTGATGGTTTCCTCCATGGAAACAAAGGCATTGACTGCCTAAACCTCGATCACTGCCCAATGGGAGCAGAGCTGGAGATATCATTTACGAAATGGCGCTTGTGTTTCTTGAGGGAATGCAGTGAGATGGCATTCCCAGTGGGAATGAGCCAGGTTCTGTAATGTGGAGAAGACGCATGGTTGATAGTGTCCCCTTGCCTTTGCTTTCTCTCAGCTGACGTGCAGTCATGGATTCTCTCGTCTTTGTGAAATATTTACTGACCGACAGTAATCTACTGCTACTTTGGGACTCCCGCACAGTATTTGGGCAGAGGAAGGGTAGGTATTACAGGATGCAGATCATTAGGCAACGATTGAATCTGTAGAGTGAGAGATGGGCTGTCGATATTGAGAAAAGTCCTGGATCAGAGTCAATGGCTGCTGCTCAGTAGCTGCTTCAGAAGAAATTTACTGATGGGTAATTAATGTTTGAATCAAATTTTATGCTGTGATGGGGCTACTTGTTATGGAGGAAGACTATCTGGTACAACCAGATATTGTATTACTGTGTATTAGAATTAGGTACGATCTTTACTTTATTGTGGATCAGCAAAGAGCTGAATTTTATACATAAAAGGCAGGGCAAGCTGGCCCACGATTCAGCTCACCCTCCGGCCATTTAATGGAAATTGGGCCTTATGGCTTGAGGTGGATCTGCTGCCCACATCAGAGAGGAGGTCTTGCCTGCAGCTCTCTATGTCAGCAGCTCTCTTGTCCCAACAGTGCTACCAGGAGTGGTGACCATTGCTGGAATTTCCACCGTTCCCCGAGAGGAGAAGAGACGTGCGCCTGGGCAAAGGTCAGACAGGCAGACCCTGGCAAAGGGGGGTTAGGCTAGCACAGCCATGATACCACCTATTTGGTGCTGTCCACTCCAGAGGTGGAAATAAATACCAGCCGGCAGTGGGAGGAGGCCCATGTTACCATTCCAGGTTTCAATTCACCCACATATGAGCAGGCCGATCAATGCCTTCCCCACTGCAAGTGAAATACCACTGGGAGCGGGGCGAGGAGATCCGGAGACAAGCACTGTGCTGTTGCCATGGATTCTCAGATTTATGCTCCTCCACTCCCGCATACATCTGTCATCCTAACACACCTGATCATCCACTCACCTGAGGAAGGAGCTGCGCTCTGAAAGCTAGTGATTCCAAATAAACCTGTTAGACTTTAACCTGGTGTTGTAAGACTTCTTACTGTCCTAACACAGGAGGAGGGAAGATAATTCCAGCCAAAGTCTTTCAGTGGGCCTCTTGTGTCTGATCATTTCTCGGTGGACGTCTTCACTGACTCCACTTGGTGACTGCCGTCCTGTGCTTGTTTCTGGAAGAGTGCAATGGCTGAGTTTCATAAGTTCCCCTGTTGGATGATTTTACTCGAGTCAAGGCTCCAGTTTAGGGATGGGTTGCAGTAACATTTAACTGTATTGATGTGTGGAGGCAGCATTCAAACTATGACATTGTTGGGGGGGGGGGGGGGGGGGGGGGGGGGTTGAACAGTTTGACTCCAGTTAACATCAACTTGAAGCCATCCAGAATTAGAAGATAATTTTCACCTTCACCACCTGTGCAATAAACCATGGAGTGGGTAGTTTGGCTAGTGTAGAACAGGGCGATACAGAACTGGAAAAAGGGCAAGTTCTATAACTGGCATAAGACATAGGTGCAGAATTAGGCCACTCAGCCCATCGAGTCTGCTCCGTCATTCAATCATGGCTGATATTTTCTCATCCCCATTCTCCTGCCTTCTCCCCATAACCCCTGACCCACTTATTAATCAAGAACCTATCTATCTCTGACTTAAAGACACTCAGTGATTTGGCCTCCACAGTCTTCTGCGGCAAAGAGTTCCAAAGATTCACCACCCTCTGGCTGAAGAGATTTCTCCTTATCTCTGTTTTGAAGGATCATCCCTTTAGTCTGAGATTGTGCCCTCTGGTTCTAGTTTATCCGACAAGCAGAAACATCCTCTCCTGGTACTATCCTGGTTTATTACTCAAGTAGGGAAGGTGAATCAAACTCCATGAGAGAGGGTACGGGAGCTGGGTGATGGTACAGCAAGGTGGATGTCAACTAGACTCCCTGTCATAGACCTACCTTCTGTTGACTTCAATAGGGCAGAAAGTGAGGAATGGGCACCTAAGTCCATATCTGCTATTTTATACAATCACTCAAAATTGAAATGGTAGTTTCAATGCACATGGATAGTCCAATGTGATACCCAGTGTGTTTTGTCAACTGTCCATCTCAGTTGTAGAAATGATTTGTTCATTGCTACTGCCGAGTTTATAATCATCACCTGCAGCTGTAAGGTTTCACACTGAGTCATTGAGTCACAACCGCTCTGTGCGATATACATTCAGTACAAGATTGTCAGTGACAGCTCAGAGGCCCCTCTGACGTGTCTCTGACACAGCGGGTGGCTGCACCTGCGAATTTGAAGCAAAACTGAGTCGGGTTCAAGGCAAATTGGACCCATCTCCTTCACTTTTAAAAAATTGTGTTCTTAGGAAACATTTGTGCAAAGCATTGGCACCAATGGTGAATTATCCCCTCTTTACGTATACACCAGTGATTTGAGCGAGAAGGGGGATCTGTAACCTCCACTCAAAGTTTCTTTTTGTTAAACTGGAGTACCGCCACTTCTACATTGTTGGTCCAGAATGTGTTGGAACATCAGTCAGAGGTTGCCTCGAAATTCGGCCTCTTGTATAATTATCTCAGTGCTGTGGATTTCCTGTCTGTGGAGAGTGATATAATGGGTCCAACAGCTCTTAGCTAAAGAGGAAACAGAAGAGGAATGACCACAGTTTTCCAATTACTATCCAGCAAACTCACTTGGAAAGTGCTGTGCATGGAAATTGGGCAAAGACATGATCCAGATGATGCTTACCTCATGGTTGAATAGCTGACAATGTCCACGTGCTTGGCTGGTCCATCGGCACAAAGAATAAAGAAAAGTACAGCACAGGAACAGATCCTTCGGCCCTCCAAGTCTGTGCCGACCATGCTGCCCGTCTAAACTAAAATCTTCTACAATTCCAGGGTCTATTCCTATCCTGTTCATATATTTGTCAAGATGCTCCTTAAATGTCACTATCATCCCTGCTTCCACCACCTCCTCAAGCAGCGAGTTCTAGGCACCCACTACACTCTGTGTAAAAAAAAAACTTGCCTCGTACATCTCCTCTAAACCTTGCCCCTCGCACCTTAAACCTATGCCCCCTAGTAATTTACCCCTCTACCCTGGGAAAAGTCTCTGACTATCCACTCTGTCTATGCCCCTCAGAATTTTGTAGACCTCTATCAGGTCGCCCCTCAACCTCTGTCGTTCCAGTGAGAAAAAAACAAGTTTATTCAACCTCTCCTCATAGCAAATGCCCTCCACACCAGGCGACATCCTGGTAAATCTCTTTTGCACCCTCTCTAAAGCCTCCACATCCTTCTGGTCATGTGGCGACCAGAGGATCTTCAGCAGTGACCCTCGCTGATGCGGTTGGCACAAGTGAAGTCCATTGAGCCCGGACACGCCAATGATGTATCGAAAGAAGACGAGCTCTTACCCAGCCCAGGAGAAGTGGAGAGAGTCGGAGGAAATCTAAATCCCTGCATGATACCTGCCCGTCTGATCAATAAGGAGTTGAGATTTAAGCCCAGCTGTGTCAGCAAGTTAAGCTTTTGAGGCCATCTTCATAACATTAACCCCCAAAGCTCAGCCCTGTCTCCTCTCCCTGAACCCTCTCCTATTCATCAGAGATACACTCATTGGGGGTAATTGTGTCACATGGAGTGAGTTTCAGCTGTTTTGAGGCGAATCGAAATGATAAACAGGAGAGATTTATAACACACAGCTAAATCACTATTGACCCACTCACACCATTACCCAAAATCAAGATGTAGCTTCCACTGTGATATACACTGGTTAAGAATAAATTCTGTCCATTAATATTTAAATCCTATAAGATCCATCACAGTTACCTTGTTAAGAGCAGCTCCAAATTGATTACATGCTTCTATTAAATGCACACATGACAACTCCCTTTCTCCAGCCTGCTTCTTGAGTAAGTCCCTTTAATGTTTTTGTAACTATGTGCATTAGCAGCCCACCCACAATCCATTCAGTCCTTGTCCACTTAACTTGTCCAGATCTTCCAGTCAGCTGGCCATTGACCACCTGACCCATTCTCACCCACTCACGAGCAATGTAGTATCTGCAAGGACCATGTCTTAGTAATCTGTATTGTTGACTTCCAGGATATTGGGAATTACTTCGTAGCAGACGATTATCCTGGAAAGAAAAACATTGTGTGCACAGTCTTTTACAGTACCATTCCTACAATAATGATCTAGAGATGGATCTCCCGTGCGTGCAGGATCTCGCGGTGAAGATACTTGGGTTACGGTCCACTACCAGCACCACAGTCAGTACCACAGTCAGTCGCTCACCTCCTTTCAGTTTGAGTCAGAACCCAGGTAACATTTTCTCTCTCTCTCGTTTTCCTGTGATTTGACTGCAGCAAGCAAATCGGCTCTTGGATCCGTTCTCTGACAAAGCTTAAATCTGCCAATGGGAAGAGAGGTGATTTAATGGAGTTGTTAAGTGAATGTGTTGAGAGCCCTGTGAAGGAGGGGTTCAGCGATGATACCTTTTAAACACTAAATAGTTAGCATACATTAGATTAATTTTGCATAAATTACTTTATTAAGGATTGAGATGAATTATCGGAAGAGTACCGAGTAATCATTATTAACCATTAAACATGTATTTTTAGGACATAGCAGTAATAAGTGATCAATAGTGAAACAATCCAGTGTGCTGGTTCTGTTGTTCTGTTTCTCACAGACAAACAGCACCAGAAGTTGTGATTGTACATAGCTGTCAGGTTGAGCATCCTGGCATCAATCATGGATTGCTTGCAATTCTATTGGTTGAAGTTTAAACATTGCTTGCAATTCTATTGGTTGAAGTTTAAACATTGCTTGCAATTCAATTGGTTGAAGTTTAAACATTGCTTGCAATTCTATTGGGTGAGTTTAAACATAGCAACTTCAGGGATTGGATCACAGTCGACTGGGGCGGGCTATTGATTTTTGAATGTTGTATATGTGTTGAGTTCATGCCTTTGTTCAGTAGACAGGACCTTGGCAGCTTTCCAGGTCTTATCTCTCATGTCCATGAAATCAAGCTTGGGGGAATTAAACCGTCTTCAGATTGTTGATGTGTCTGCTGTTCTTTGTACTGAGTTGAGCCATAGGAGAAAACCTCACATGGAATTCGACTCAATACGCAGGCCTTGAAACCGCTCCAACACCCTGACCACAAGATAAGCTCTTGCAGTGGGAACGAACTGGGAATTAGGTTCCCTTCAGGAGCAGTGAAGCTCTGCAGATGACACATAGTTGACTATTTTTTTTACTTTCTTTCATGAGTTGAGCACTGCTGCCTTAGTTTCTCTTGTACGTTTTTGATACATTCATTGATCCGCAGGGCAGGGCTGTGGGATATCTAATACAGGCAAAACACACCTGAAAGCTGGGAGCGGTGGGTCTGCCCACAAAGGTGAAGTTGGAAAATCTGATCAACACCGCTATCAAAGATGCCGGTTTTCACGGCTCTTGAAGGGGAGATGAAGGAATTGAGGAAGGTAATTATTTCACAGAATTGGAACTAGGCAGCTGATGGCACAATCAGGCATTGAGGGTCTGACAATGAGGGACTCCCCCTCCAACACCCAGAGTCTGCAAACAACCCAACAGGGTTTTGCTCCTCAGGAACCCTGCATGGCACTTTGGCTCTTCTCCACCCCCCCCCCCCCTCACCCCACGAATGCCAGCGGTGACTGGACAACGTCCTCAGTAACGTAAGGTAAAGTCGCCATGGTTCCAGGTGACCATAGGCTACTCTCCCCTTTTGAGGGGGCGAGCTGACTGGTGGTGATTTAACCTGAGGGTCACCCACACCTCAGGTGAGGGGCAAGGTGGAGAAGGTACGGCGTTCATGAATAACCTCAGCCGGTACGGGAATTGAACCTGTGTTGCTGGCCTTTGCTCTGTCCAGCTAAACCAACCCACTAAGGGCCGGTTCTGGAGGCCCTTAATTGGCCATCAGTTTACAAGGATGCTGTCTGACTAGAGAGAGCACGAGTATCCGAATATGCTGAACCGTCTGGGACTCACTTCTCTGAGGCGAAAGCTGTTTTGAGAGGTCACCTGTTACAGGTCTTGATGGTTGTAAATGATTTTGACAGGTTGGACTGAGAGAAGAAATTTCCACTTGTGGGTCAGTCTAATGCTCACTCCCATCAGTATGAGACTGTCAGTAACAAACCCACGAGGGAATTCAGCTGAAATGTCTTCCCCCAGAGAGAAGTGAGAATCCGGAACTTTCTGCCACATGGAGTGGCTGAGGTACAGTAGTACAGGTACGCAAAGTAATAGTACAGGTACACAGTGTAATAGCACAGGCACGCAAAGTAATAGTACAGGTACACAATGCAATAGTATAGCTACACAAAAGAGAAGCTATATAAACACATGCGGGAAAAAGGGAACAGAATAATAATAATATTTATTAGTGTCACAAGTAGGCTTACATTAACTCTGCAATGAAGTTACTGTGAAAAGTCCCGAGCCACCACACTCCGGCACCTGTTCGGGTTACACTGAGGGGGAATTCAGACTGTGCAATTCACCCAACAAGCACGTCTTTCGGAGCTTGTGGGAGAAAACCGGAGAACCCGGGTTCGATTCTGACCTTAGGTGACTGTCTGTGTGGAGTTTGCACATTCTCCCGTGCCTGTGTGGGTTTCCTCCGGGTGCTCTGGTTTCCCCACAGTCCAAACGTGCAGTCGGATGGATTGGCCATGCTAAAATGCCCCTTAGAGTCCAACTATGTGCAGGTTATGTGTGGTTATGGAGTTGCGGGGATAGGGCAGGGGAGTGGGCGTAGGTAGGGTGCTCTTTCAGAGGTCAGTGCAGACTTGATGGGCTAAACAGTCTCCTTCTGCACTGTAGAGATTCTATGGTTCTAAAAGTAGCCATAAGATCCTAAGACATAGGAGCAGAATTAGGCCATTCAATGCATCAAATCTGCTTTGCCATTCCATCGTGGCTGGTATGTATCTCAACCCCATTCTCCTGCCTTCTCCTCATAACCCCCGAGCCCCTTATTAATCAAGAAAACCCCTTATTAGTCAAGAACACTAGATTTGTGGTTGAGGTGCTGTTACCTACAGAGCAACAGACCTGGAAGGCTGAATTAGACCAATTGGTCTCTCTCGAGCCTGCTCCACCATTCAATACAATCATGGCTGATTCTATTCTGCCATTTCACTGATACAGACTTTACTCTTAATACAGAAAATATCTGGCTTGGCTGGAAGCTTGAATGTCAGGTCCTGCCGACAGAGCAAACCCCACCCATGTGTTTCCCAGCGGTTTGGGGGCGGCCTCAATGGAAATTCCCATTAATAGCGGCAGGAGCAGAGAATTGTGGCGCCTCCGACCACCGAGAAACACACGGCTAAGCAGATGGAGAGGTCTCGCCCTGTTGTAGCCTTTTCCCCTTTTATCCTTTCCCAATTATTTATTTGTATATTCAGTTAAATTCAAAGCAAAAATCCCCGTTACCCAATAACCCCTCCTAACTTTTTTTTTGGACACTAAGGGCGATTTAGCATGACCAATCCACCTATCCTGCACATCTTTGGGTTGTGGGGGCGAGACCTCCGCAAACACGGGGAGAATGTGCAAACTCCACACGGACAGTGACACAGGGCCGGGATTTGAACCCGGGTCCTTGATGCCGTGAGGCAGCAGTGCTAACCACTGCGCCACCATGCACGCCCGATCCTTTCTCAATGTTTTCACCTTAGGTTCAATCCTACGAGTCATCTGTTGTATGTGACGACTGAAATGGGAGGAGTGCGCTGTCGACCTCCAGTTTCACCCCTACATGGGTAACAAGAAAGATTTCAATGATTTCTCCAGCTAGCGACATGACCAATTATGTGCTTTCTCTATGAATCTTGAGAACGACCATTCAGAACCCAGGTTTCTTCAATAAACATAAAAATTGTTACTTCAGCATAAACCATACCTTGTCAGGTAGACGGCAGAGGTTATTAACATACAGTATGAAAGTATAATAATTACTCTTTTTAAATACCCTAATTATCTCACACATACAAACCAATAAATAAATAAATAAATACAGTAGAGGAATTCAGCCAGGAGGTTGAAAATGGTTGAAGGGGGGAAGGATTGTCGATGGAACCCTGGAAATGGTTCCTGGGTTGTACGGTTGGTCTCTGCACTGCCCGCTGAAACAACCCATCATTCTTGCGCAGCTTTCCAAATGAACGTCACGGAAAGCTTCTGGTTTGCTAATTTCATAAGGTAAGGGCGTGTTCAGGGCTAGATGATGCCAGTTTGGAGGGGTTGGAGCATGGCGGACCGGCATTAAACAGGCGCCGGCCCCGGTTTCGGCACGAAAATCCATTCTCCGCCTGATTGCCGATCACGATTTTGGCGTCGGCTATAGAGAATCCAGCTCATTGTCTTTCCCAGGAACAGCAGCAATTAGACATTAAGAGGCAGAGTCTTTTGAAACAACATAGGCCGGGATTCTCCGTATATGGGGCTATGTCCCCAAGCCAGCCGGAAAACGGGCGCAAGAAAGAAGTCTGGAGTGATTCTCCGATTTCAAGAGGGATAGCAGGGCCCCAGCATGCGCCCCACAGCTCCTGCTGTCGATATGGAGCCCTGCACCTTCGGCCGCGGGTCCGCGCATGTGCACAGAACTCGGCTGGTCGATCGTTGGGAATCGCCGCGGGGCGCTCTTTCAATGGGACCCGACCGGCGCCGCGCCGACCTCGCGCACATCCCGCCGCCGGAGCCGATGGCGGGTCTGAGACCCCGTTCTCCGCCCCTGCGCTGAGCACGATTTCGGAGCGGAGGCTCGGAGAATCCCGGCCCCATTCTTCCAGATGTTCTTCATTCTTGAAAAAGTTTAAGACAAAAGGAAAACATTTTTGGGGCAATGACCACCTCTGCGGTGTGTGGGGCGAAATTTGCAGTTCTAACAACTAACCAGCAGAGAGATGCCAGGTTGACAGGCCTCCAGTGTTCGAAGATTCCATAATTGTGTGAAATATGGAATGAAGTCCTTGACATTCTTTATATCCAAGTCAATGGCTTTGGACAGGTTTCGCAGCCTTATTTTGAGGCCAATCCCTTTGGTCCTCATACCGCAAGTTTTGTAATGAGATAACAGATATGCCCCAAGCCACGGCATATTATGGCAAGTAAAATGATCTTTAGATAGAGGTGACTGATCTGAAACCTCAACCAGCAAAGAATGAGAACGAAAGTCAGCCGGCATTCCTATTTCAGACTGGCATCCAGCGATAGCCATTGATAAACGCTGTGTGTAGATGTCGGGGGAGGTCAGATCAATTTTAGTTACGGCAACCATTGGGGTGGAATTTTACAGCCCCACCCCAGCAGGACAAGGCCTGAAAATGCGGCGAGCTGTTCAAAGGTCCACTGACCTCGGCGGGACCAGAAGACCCCACAGATGGGACGGAATGGAAAATTCCACTCTTAGTGTTTGAACTGCCTGCTGTAATTCACATCCTGGGCTGGCATCGTAGTCCTGTAACAAGGGTTGTGAGTACTTGTGGAACATCAATAGATGAAACAAGTGACTGGAAAAAGTTGGAGCCAATTATTGTCCACACTTATCAGACTTTAAACACCTGGATCACATTGTCTCTCAGTCTTCGTTCTTCCTGCGAAATTGCGCTAAACTGTGGCAGTCCCTATTTCTAAAGGCAACTCTTCCTCCCTGTCTCCTTTCTCTGGCCGCACTCTGTCCCACCACTGTCCTTCTGGATATGGAGATGCCGGCGTTGGACTGGGGTGGGCACAGTAAGAAGTCTTACACCAGGTTAAAGTCCAACAGGTTTGTTTCAAACACTAGTTTTCGGAGCACTGCTCCTTCCTCAGGTGAATGAAGAGGTAGGTTCCAGAAATCTATATAAACAAAGTCAAAGATGCAGGACGATACTTTGAATGCGAGCACTTGCAGGTAATTAAGTCTTCACAGATCCAGAGAGAGGGGTAATCCCAGGTTAAAGAGGTGTGAATTATCTCAAGCCCGGACAGTTGGTAGGATTTCGCAAGACCAGGCCAGATGGTGGGGGGTAAATGTAATGCAACGTAATCCAAGGTCCAATGTGGCCTTCAGGACGCGCGACAATGCAGAATCTCCAAGCAGAAACTTATAGCCAAGTTCCGCACACGTTAGTATGGCCTCAACCGGGACCTTGGATTATGTTGCATTACATTCACCCCCCACCATCTGGCCTGGGTTTACTAAATCCTACCAACTGTCCTGGTTTGAGACAATTCACACCTCTTTTACCTGGGATTACCCCTCTCGCTGGATCTGTAAAGACTTAATCACCTGCAAATGCTCGCATTCAAAGTATCGTCTTGCATCTTTGACTTTGTCTATATATATGTTTCTGGAACTCACCTCTTCATTCGCCTGAGGAAGGAGCAGTGCTCCGAAAGCTAGTGATTTGAAACAAACCTGTTGGTCTTTAACCTGGTGTTTTAAGACTTCTTACTGTGTCTGCCTGGATGCAGAGTGGTTACATTTATTGAAACACTTTTCCAAATGGGGCCCGCCCAGTGATCTCCACCAGGTGAAAACAGCTTGTGTTCAATCATACTCAAATCCTCCAAATCCCAGTTCCGCAAACACTTCATCGACGGTAGTTTCACGTTGGTTGCAGCGATTGATCAGAGCTCACATGACAATCATTTCCATTTGCGCCCCCTGTGCCGCTACACATGTTGTTCATGGTGTATGTCTCAGATTCTGCTGTGCGTTGTCCAACGCAGACACATACTAACATCCTGAGCGCCTTTCAGTAACTGTACCACTGAACTATTCCACATTTCATTCAGTCAGTCCCAGGCTGATCACCTGACCAGAAAATACATTAGCGTACAGTATCTTAAATACCAGCCTGTGTGGAATGCATTGACAATATAATGAGGTATCTCAGAGCAGATCCCTGAGGAACTCTGAATTGTTAATAGCCTTCAAACAGAACTATCGTCATCTATACTCATCGCATCTTTTCCAACGCAAACCAATTTTCAAAGCGTTGAGCTTAATGCCCCTTAGTTCTTTTTTAATTACATATCTAGAGATTTTCAAAGTTCTTTTGAAAATCCAAGTAAGTATGGGATAGCCACTTACACTCATTTAGTATAGTGAGGATACGGACCATGTCTTAGTAATCTGTAATGTTGGCTTCTAGGACTGGTGGAATTGTTTCATTATGGACGTTTGCCTTGGAGGGAACGCTTTTGTATCCACAATCTTTTAAGCTACCATTCGTACACTAGAACATTTGAGATGGACCTGCCGTGCGTGAAGGATCTCGCGGTGAAGATACTTTGGTTACGGTCCACAACCAGCACCACAGTCAGTACCACAGTCAGTCGCTCACCTCCTCCTTTCAGTCTGAGTCAGAGCCCAGGTAACATTTTCTCTCTTTTCCTTTTTGTGAGTCCATTTGTGTGCGTGGGGTGGGGCAGGTTCTACATGGGATCAAGGACACACAATCGACTACCCAAACCTCCTTCTCTGGCCAGTTGGAGAAGAACTGAAGATTACCAAATGGAGAATCCAGCTATGAAAGGAATGTGGTGAGATGGAGTCTTGCCATTCTAAATAATTCAGCGCTGGGTTTTATCGGCCAGTAGTGCAGTGCTGAGTGTTTGATGTTCTTCCTTTGTATCCTGTAGACTGACTGTTATTGCTCCACTTCCTCTAGTGTTTGAGATATTTCCATTGACCATGAGCACCACAATACTGTGCAGCCCCTTTTGCGAGTAATGGAACTTGATCAGGCAAGGCAGTTGTGCGCTTTTTCAGTCATTGGTAAAATCGGCAACAGATTGAAACTGTTGAGTAGGGGAGTAAATGTTTGAGAAAAGTCCTGGAGCGTAATAGTCAACACTAACATCCTGAGCGCCTTTGAGTAACTGTACTACTGAACTATTCCACATTTCATTCAGTCAGTCCCAGGCTGATCACCTGACCAGAAAATACATTAGCGTACAGTATCTTAAATACCAGCCTGTGTGGAATGTATTGACAATATAATGAGATATCTAAGAGCAGATCCTTGTGGAACTCTGAATTGTTAATAGTCTTCAAACAGAACTGAGGAGCGTAATGGACATATACCCTCCTTCTACCATCGGTATGATGGATTTACACATTTTTTTGATTCATTCATGGGGTGCGGTCAAGGAGCTAGCAAGGACAGTATTTATTGCCCATGCCTGATTTCTCTTCAAAAGATGATGGTGCCAACTGAGTTTCCTGATAGGTCATTTCAGAAGGAGCCGCAAGCAGGAGGCAATGTTGGTTTGTTGAGCAGGCGGTGGCGAGCAGGATGCTATGGGCCATGTGCAGGGAGCGCAGGATAGCGAATGGGAGGTGTTGTCCACCTGTCAAAGGGGGTATATGCTGGTCCCGGAGGATTGTGGGAAGGTGGAGGCCATCTTTGATGCAGATGGCTACCTACGATGTCCTGTGTGTGGCCTGCTCCCCCTGGAGTTGCAGGCGTCGGTAAATGCAGTCTTGCCTCTTTATAGGGCATTAATGAGCCAGCTGGGTTATTGTGTTAATCCAGAATACAAACGTACGAAACAGGGAACCCCTCGAGGATGCTCCGCCATTCGATAAGATTCTGGGTCATCTGTTGGAGCTTCAAATTCCGCATTCCCATGTACCCTCGATAACCTTTGATTCCCTTGCCTAACAAGAATCTATCTACTTCAACCTTAAAAACATTCAATGGAGCAGCACAGTGGCGCAGTGAGACCCGGGTTCAATTCCAGCCTCGGGTCACTGTCTGTGCGGAGTTTGCACATTCTCCCCATGTCTCCATGGGTTTCCTCCGGGTGCTCCGGTTTCCTTCCACAGTGCAAAGATGTGCAGTTTGGATGGACTGCCCATGCTAAATTGTCTCTTTGTGTCCAAAGTTGGGTGCGGCTATGGGGATCGTGTGGGGGAGTGGGGCTAGGTAGGCTACTCTTTCTGGAATGCGGTGCAGATTAGATGGGCCGAGTGGCCTCCATCTGCATTGGGATTTTAACCCACTGCCTCCAATCATTAGCCCGGCTCTCTGGATTACTGGTCCAGTGAACTTAGCATAATGCTATTTTCTCCAATAGATGGCAGATTGGAAGATTCAAGTCTTGTTTCCATGTGTAGCAAGGTCCCCGGTGCTGTTTTTTGGTTTCAGAACCAAATGCGAGTGGCAGGTTTTCTCTCGTACGAAACACGGTGGTTAATTTGCACACAGCAAGCTGTCACAAATGTCAATAAGATAAATATCCTGTTTTCCACACTGCTGGTTGAGAGATAAGTATTGTCCAGGACACAGGGGAGAAGTAAAGAGGTGTCCCTCCTTCAATTCTAACCTCACGTGTCCCTGTTAACAGTCCATGGTGTGTCTGAGAGCTTTGACTAACATGAACAGTCCAATGACAGAGTTAGCTGATTAAATTCAGTAAATGTTTTGTGGCTAAAATATAAACCAGGAGTAAATTTCAATAGGGAATTTGGGAAAATCATCTTTTCCCAAAGAGTAGCGAGAATGTGGCCTTCACTTTCACAGGGAGTGGTGAAAATGTGGAACTCGCTATTACAGGGACTGGTGAGAATGTAGAACTCCCAGTTACAGTAGTGAGAACGTGCAACTCACTTTCATAGGCAGTGGTGAGAATGTAAAACTCACTATCACAGGCAGTGGTGAGAATGTGGAAATCACTATCACAGGGAGTGGTGAAAATGTGGAACTCACTATTACAGGGACTGGTGAGAATGTAGAACTCCCAGTTACAGTGGTGAGAACGTGCAACTCACTTTCATATGCAGTGGTGAGAATGTAAAACTCACTATCACAGCAGTGGTGAGAATGTGGAACTCACTATCACAGGGAGTGGTGCGAATGTGGGACTCACTATCACAGGGAGTGGTGAGAATGTGGAACTCACTATCACAGGTAATGGTGAGAATGTGGAACTCACTATCACAGGGAGTGGTGTGAATGTGGGACTCACTATCACAGGGAGTGGTGAGAATGTGGAACTCACTATCACAGGTAATGGTGAGAATGTGGAACTCACTATCACAGAGTGGTGAAAATGTGGAACTCACTATCGCAAAGAGTGGTGAGAATGTGAAACTCACTATCACAGGGAGCGGTGAGAATGTGGAACTCACCATCACAGGGAGTGGTGAGAATGTGGAACTCACTATTACAGTGATTGGTGAGAATGTGGAACTCACTATCACAATGAGTGGTGAGAAGGTGGAACTCACTATCATGTGGAGTGGTGAGAATATGGAACTCACTATTACAGTGATTGGTGAGAATGTGGAACTCACTATTACTTTTTAAAATAGATTTAAAGTACCCAAATATTTTTTCCAATTAAGGAGCAATTTAGCATGGCCAATCCACCTATCCTGCACATTTTTTGGGTTGTGGGGGTGAAACCCATGCAAACACGGGGAGAACGTGCAAACTCCACACGGACAGTGACCCAGGGCCGGGATTCGAACCCGGGTCCTCAGCGCCATAGGCATCAACGCTAACCACTGTGCCACCGTGCTGCCCTCGAACTCATTATCACAGTGAGTGGTAAGAATGTGGAACACGCTATGACAGTGATTGGTGAGAATGTTGGGTTCACTATCACAGGGAGTGGTGAGAATGTGGACATCACGATCACGGAGTGGTGAGGATGTGGAACACACAATCACAGGAGTGGTGAGAATGTGGAACACACAATCACAGGGAGTGGTGAAAACAGGCGAGTGGTTGAGGTGAATACTTTAGACACATTTAAGGGAAAGGTAGATAAACACATGAGGGAGAACAGAATTAAAACTAAAATTGCTGGAAACATTCAGTAGCCTGAGCAATGGATGTGGAGAGGGAATCAAACTGATCCTTTCAGGTTGATGACCTTCACTCAGAATGAAAGGTTCAGAATATCAGATACGGATTGTAACAATGATGTTTTCATAACTTTACACTATTCCCTTGGAGAGTAATGTGAAGTACTGAGCGTGTTTATGGGTTGATTAGTCTGACAGTCTGACAAGATGGTGCATTTATCTTTATTGTAGCAGCAATCTGTTTCCTTGGAGAATGGCCTGTGGAATTTTGGAAGGATTCCACAGTGAAATAGTAGATATTTTACTGCACACTGGTCTATTTGCAACCCAACACAGTTCTTAATTCTCATTGTTGAGAGCACTTTTCCGTGATTGGTCAGTACCCACATGCCAACTCTTTCCTTTCACTTCCTGTGTGCCCAAACCCGCAATGGTTCAATTGCGTGCCCTCCGCTATCGGCCCACATTAATGCCAATTCAGTCACCTGTCCGAACCATTCACTCGACCTCGCACTGATCTGACCAAATAAAGCTTCCGATAACGTATATCGTCACTCACTGCCTTTAGATCACATTATGAGTGTGTCAGGAATTGGGGGGAGAGTAGACCCCTGTGACAGTTCACTGATCCCAGACTCAAACTGAGCAATTGACTCTGACCCCCCCCCCCCCCCACACTTCATCTTTTCTGAAGGCCAAGCTGTCATGATATGATATTCACCCTGGGGTAACACGGACTGCAACACGATGCAGATAAACGATAAAGCATGTACCAAACGTAGGCGTTGGGTTCAATACGATTTATTGAACTACTGTAACAATGCACACAGCTGCCTGTGGGTTGACTCTCTACTACTCTATGTAAACTAACTCTAACTATCTAGAACAGGCTAGCTCTGATCCACGTATAGAAGGTGTTGAATGTTGAATGATGGGGCAGCAGGGTAGCATGGTGGTTAGCATAAATGCTTCACAGCTCCAGGGTCCCAGGTTCGATTCCCGGCTGGGTCACTGTCTGTGTGGAGTCTGCACGTCCTCCCCCTGTGTGCGTGGGTTTCCTCCGGGTGCTCCGGTTTCCTCCCACAGTCCAAAGATGTGCGGGTTAGGTGGATTGGCCATGCTAAATTGCCCGTAGTGTCCTAATAAAAAGTGGGGTTGGGGGGGGGTTGTTGGGTTACGGGTATAGGGTGGATATGTCGGTTTGGGTGGGGTGGTCATGGCTCGGCACAACATTGAGGGCCGAAGGGCCTGTTCTGTGCTGTACTGTTCTATGTTCTATGTTCTATGTTCTATTTGTACACCCTGACTGTCACTACAGTTGTCACTAGTGAGAAGAGGCAGAGTGCTGATGCCTCATGTGTTTTATAGTTGGAAGCACCCCTTTGGTGTTCTGTCTAGTGATCGGTTGTGTTCTGTTCTGTATGTTGATTGGCTCACCTGGGTGTCTGTCACTGCCTGCTTTTACCTCATGATGTGTATTGGTGCATATTATGACACAAGCCAGATTGGAAAGCTTCAGATTCCGTCATCCTTCATTCCACGAGTCAGTCATCTCTATGGCCTGAATGCTTAGGACGGCAGGGGCTCCCATGCAACGCTATTTGACCTACTGACGAGTGTTGATTTGCATAAGGCCTCACTGTCCCAACTTGGAGAGCTGGCAGCCAACCTGATTGGCTGTCATCTCTCCGGTCTCTCCAGGCACAGCGCTGCAGTGGCCAGATGATGCACTGCAGGGAGCTGTCTGCAGATACATCCTGTGGCCCGGAGGACAGGGAAACGGCAGGAGTCCGAGGACATGGAGGTTAGGGAATGTCTGGCGTGGGAGGGATGGAAGGGGGGTGGTCATGAGGGGGGAGGTGATTGGGATCTTGGGGGTAGATTAGGGGTGGGAGGGAGGTCCAGACATGATCAGGCCTTAAGTGGAGAGTTCCCCTAGTCAGAAGGGGCTTTCTGATGGAGCCCACCTGCCTTCCCCCCTCACCACTTCTCACCCGAGATCGAACCCCGAGATCGAACTTTGTTTTTTGTGGCCTTCCCCCCCCCCCCCCCCCCGAACTGTCAAAGAATAAACAAAGAACAATGCAGCCGGGAACAGGCCCTTCAGCCCTCCAAGCCTGTACTGGTCATGATACCACCCTTGGCCAAAACCATCAACACTTCCTTGTGCCATATCCCTCTCTACCCATCCTATCCATGTGTTTGTCAAGATGCCTTTTGAATACCAATAATGTATCTGCTTCCACAACTTCCCTTGGTTACGCATTTCAGGCACTCACCACGCTCTGTGTAAAAAGCCTGCCTCGCACATCTCCTCTAAACGTTGGCCCACGGTCCTGAAACCGTGGGCTGGTTTAGTTCAGTGGGCTAGACAGCTGGTTTGTAATGCAGAACGAGGCCAGCAGCGCAGGTTCAATTCCCGTACCAGCTTACCCGAACGGGCGCCGGAATGTGGCAACTGGGGGCTTTTCACAGTGACTTGATACTTGTGACAATAAAAGATTATTATTATTAAACCAATACCCCCTAGTGACTGACCCCTCCACACTGGGATAGATTGCCTGCCCATCCACTCTATCCATGCCCCTCATAATCTTGTAGACCTTTATCAGGTCACTCCTCAACCTCCGTCTTTCTAATGAAAACAGTCCGAGTCTATTCCGCCTCTCCACATAGCTAACAACCTCCAGACCAGGCAACATCCTGGTAAACCTCCTCTGCACCCATTCCAAAGCCTCCGCAAACTTCTGGTAGTGTGGCGACCAGAATTGTGCGCAATATTCCAAGTGCAGCCTTACCAAGGTTCTATACAACTGCAGCATGACTTGCCAATTTTTATACTCGCTGCCCCATCCAAGCCATTTCTCTGCCCAAGTCTCCAACCTATCTAAGTCCTGCTGCATCTTCTGACAATCCTCAACACGATCTACCACTCCAACAACTTGGTGTCATCCACAAACTTGCTAATCAGACCAGTTACGATTTCCTCCAAATCATTTATGTATACTACAAACAACAGAGGCCCCAGCACCGATCCCTGTCGAACACCACTAGTCACAACCTTCCATTCAGAAAAACACCCTTCCACTGCTACCCTTTGCCTTCGGTGACTGAGCCATCTGTCCACCAGCCTAAAAATTGAGACTGGGTGTGAAAAACTCCCTTGGGTGGTCATTAAGTGGCCACCTAAGGGCTTTAATTGGTGCAAGGGCAGGCTTCTCATCGTAGGCCTTCCTGCCCCCACACAAAATGTCAATCAGATTGGGGTGGGCGGGAATCCAGAAGGTGTAAACTTCTGGCCTCCAAGTTCGCTTTAGAAATTATTCGGCAACTTCTGAAAATCTGAAGTAGATATCTATCTGTGAACCAAATCAAGTCACCGAGTTAAATATCTTAACTGCATCCATCAACCCTGTCTTAGTAATCTGTACTGTTGACTTCTAGGACTTTGGGAAGTATTTCGCTATAGACGTATTTCTCGCCAAGAAAGATTTTGTGTCCGCAATGTTTTAAAGTACAACTCTTACAATAGAGACTTTGAGATGGATCTTCCGTGCGTGCAGGATCTCACAATGAAGATGCTTCAGTTACTACCCACAACCAGCACCACAGTCAGTACCACAGTCAGTCGCACACCTCCTCCTTTCAGTCTGAGTCAGAGCCCAGGTAACATTTTTGCTTTTTACCTTCTTGTGTGTCCATGTCGTACCCGGCAGGTAAGCTGGTGAGTTCCAAGAAGGGTACCGAGACAAATGATTGGCTACGCAAACCTCATTCTCTGGGCCAATGAGAGTAGAGCCAGAAATGTCATTCAGTGAGTGGACCTTGTGTTCACTGCTGGAATATCGTGAGATGGCAACTTGCAACAGGGTAGAGCTGGACGCCAGGTTCTGTCTGGGGAAAGCTAAGGTAACACACAGTTGATAGTCACTCTTTGCTTTCTCTAAGCTGAATACTGTGGCCACAATTTCTCTGGTATTTGTGTTGCATTCATTGCATGGTGTACAGTTCCTGTGTGATTCACTTGTGCCAAACTCTGCCTGTTTGTAACTGTGTTACCATCTGTTACTTGCTGTGATGGTTTGCAGAGGAATTATCGCTCTCATTTCTTTACAAAGGACTTGCATTTATATCGCGCCTTTCATAGACTGAGTTGAGTTACGGCCACTTAGGTTATTTCAAAGTGCAATCGTGTTGGTAAAAGAGGAAAGCACAGCTACCTATTTGTGCACAGCGAGACCCCACAACCAGCAGTTAGATAATTTATGTAGATACATAGAAGATAAGAGCAGGAGGAGGCCTTTTAGCCCTTCGAGCCTGCTCCGCCATTCATCATGATCATGGCTGATCATCCAACTCAATAGCCTAATCCTGCTTTCTCCCCATAGCCTTTGATCCCATTCTCCGTCTCTTGAATATTATTATTCTAATTACAGAGAAGGTACATAGTACAGAGAACATACAGTGCAGAAGGAGGCCATTCAGCCCATCGAGTCTGCACCGACCCACTTAAGCCCTCACTTCCACCCTATCCCCGAAACCCAATAACCCCTCCTAACCTTTTTGGTATTTTAGCAATATCAGCTGGCCTAGGACAAAACTTTCTGTCTTCCTCTGAACGCTGCCATGGGATCTTTATGTTCATTTTGAGCAAACAAATGGGGTCCCAGTGCTCGGTTCAAAGTCTATTGCTAAAGTCAACAGCACTCCCTGAGTGCGGCAGTGGAATATTAGTACAAATAACGCATTTTCAGCCTTTAAACCAGTACAGATTAGTGAATTGAATGTGAAGAAGCTCCATTTTCCCCTTTGCCAAAGCAGATGTTAACAATATTCGGTGGGAATTTTGATCTGAGCTGATGTACCACACTATCGCTCTCACCTCTGTGTTTGAAGGTTGCAGGTTTAAGTCCCGCTCGGAGACTTGGGCATGTAATCCAAGCCCACACCTCTCGTGCCGTATTCAGTGAGTGCTGTGTTGAAGGGGGTGCCATTTTGCCGATGAGGCATTGAACTGACTCCCAATTTGCCCCAACTCGGGTGGATGGGAAATATTCCACAACGTGATTTGGAAGGAGCGGGAGAGTTCATCCACGTGTTGTGGCCAATTTTTATCCACCACTTAAAAACAGATGGTCGTGTCACATTGCTGTTTAGGGGAGCTTGCTGCACACTTAAGCTCTCATTTTTCCTACATTACAATGCAAAATTCCCGTACCAGCCTCCCTGAACAGGCACCGGAATGTGGCGACTAGGGGCTTTTCACAATAACTTCATTTGAAGCCTACTTGTGACAATAAGCGATTTTCATTTCAAAAGTACTTCATCAGCTGCAAAGTACTTTGGTGCAACCTGAGGTTGAGAAAGATGCTGCGTAATGTTTCTTTTCACCTTCATTTGTGAGACCTGGCCCGTGGGTGGCTCATGGGCAGGGATCGGGAGAGCTGTGGAGTGATTGGTCACAACATTCCCAATCGCGGGAAGAAGTGCCCAACGGCCAAGACCTTCTTTTAAAAATGCCGGCCGCGAGAGGCATTAAAAATGTCAGCTGTCCCGTGTATGCGTGCCCCCTCAGCCCGATCCAGCAGCGCGCAGACCCAGGACCAAGTTTTTAAAATCGATGGAGTCTTCCCACCAGAAGCGGCAGCAGAGAGCAGGCCACTGATGCCACGTGCTCTAGACGCGAAATTACGGAGGAGAGACTCCTCTGTTTGTAGCTGCCCGCAAGCAAGCAGCAGGGCTGTGTTGAAGAACTGAAGATGGATCATGTTGTAATCAAGGAAGAGAGGACCAGAGACACAAAGAGGCCAGGAGGTCACAAAGTACGTTGGTGCAACCTGAGGTTGAGAAAGATGCTGCGTAATGTTTTTTTTCACGTTTTTTTTCTGCTGGAGAGAGATGCTCAAGAGAATCCATGGCAGGACAAAGCAGTGCTGGTATGAGCTGTATCAGGATGTAAAGACCATGTGTGTTATATGCAGGGAAGTACAGGCAAATGAAAGTTTAAAATGCTCAAAACTCCAAAGGCATTTGAAGGCTAAGAATGGCAAGTGCGAGGATAAACCTCTTGATTTTTTTTCAAAAGATGCAGTGAGAACTTAAATCATCAACTGAAGTGCTTAGCAGAAATGTAACTATGAAAGACAAAGAAAGTGAGATTGTGAGGACCAAGTAGGCTCACTTGTCACATTAAAGGTAAAGAATAATGGTATGTCACAAACGTCAGCGGGCATTGGTCATGAAGGTCGGCAAAGGTCCGGAAAATTGGTCCCAGGAAAAAATGTTTAAAAAAAACGAGCGGAGGTACACCCACAGTGCTGTTAGAGAGGAATTTCCAGGATTAGGATGCAGTGACAGTGATGGAATGATGATTTAGTTCCAAGTCAGGATGGTGAGTTACAGGTCAGCACGGCGGCGCAGTGGTTAGCACTGCAGTCTCATGCCGCCGAGGTCCCAGGTTCGATCCCGGCTCTGGGTCACTGTCTGTGCGGAGTTTGCACATTCTCCCCGTGTTTGCGTGGGTCTCGCCCCCACAACCCAAAATGTGCAGGCTAGGTGGACTGGCCACGCCCCTTAATTGCCCCTTAATTGGAAAAAATGAATAGGGTACTCTAAATTTTTTTTTTTTTTAATTTTTTAAAAGGATGGCGAGTGACTGGGAGGGTAAATTGCAGATGGTGATGTTCCCATCCGCTCTCATTGTCCTTCGAGAAGGTACAGATCAAGGGTTTGGAAAGTGTTACGGAATGAGCCTTGGTGAGTTGCAGCTGTACATTTTAGCAGATGGTACACACTACTGCTGCCTATGTGCATCCATGGTGGAGGCAATGAATATTAAGGTGATGGGTGGGCTGCTTTGCCCTGGATGGTGTCGAGCTTCTTGAGTGTTGTTGGGGCCATACTCATCCAGGCGAGTGGAGAGTATTCCATCACACACCTGACCTGTGCCTTTTGAATGGTGCCTTGTATATGATAGGCAGGATTAGGGGAGTTGGGAGGTGAGTTACTCGCCATAGTATTCCCCCCAACCTATTGACCTGCTGTTGTAGCCACAGTATTTGTATGGTTGGTCCTGTTCAGTTTCTGGGTAACAGTAACCTCCAGGATGGTGATAGTTGAAGTTCAATACCATTTAACATCAAAGGGGGAATGCTTAGATTCTATCCTTTTGGAAATAATCATTCCCCGGCACATGTGCGGTTTGAATGTTATTTGTCGCTAATCAATAAACCCAGAGAGCACTTACACAATGAGAGCTGACACATAACAGATATATCTCAACACCAGTTATCCAGCAGAGAAGAGTTGGTCAAAACATTGGTTCCTGGATGGAAATCTCACTGAAGAACAGCAAGTTCCAGAGAGCATAAATCTCCCAGGGTTAAAGAGACTAATATTTGGGTATTACGGTATTCGGTGCCCATTGTTGAAAACATGTATTGAGTGACGGCATCAGACTTGGCTGTGTGCTGCCCATCATGGTTCAATAGCCTGAGATTTGAAAATTAGTCGAGGGTTCTGAAGAGGGTTCTGAAGAGGATGTGTCAGAGAGCTGGTGGCATCTGTGGAAGCAAACTCCAGTAGAGATCATAGAATCCCTACAGTGCAGAAGGAGGCCATTGGGCCCATTGAGTCTGCACCGCCCCTCCGAAAGAGCATCTCACCGAGACCCACGCCCCCACCCTATCCTCTTAATCTTACCTCACCTTTGTACACTGAGGGCAATTTAGCATGGCCAATCCACCTAACCTGCATATCTTTGGACTGTGGGAGGAAACCGGAGCACCCGGAGGAAACCCATGCAGACACGGGGAGAACGTGCAAACTCCACACAGGCAGTCACCCGAGGCCGGAATTGAACCCGGGTCCCTGGTGCTGTGAAGCAACAGCGCTAACCACTGTGCCACCCCATAGAAAACTCAGATAACTGGTTGCTGTGTCCCACCCGATACAATTTTCATGCATCACACTTTCTCTCCAACTTCATCCTTCCTGTGAAATTAAATTAGCTTTTAATTTTTATCTTCATAAACTTGGATCCCTGAGGCCCTCTATCCTTACCTGTGTAAGAGAGTTAACGTTTCGAGTCTAGGGGCTTTTCACAGTAACTTCATTGAAGCCCACTCGTGACAATAAGCGATTATTGTTATTATTATTATTATCATCTTCTGAACCGATTCATTGACCTTGACATCCCTCGGGCATTTTTAGTACCCATCCACTAATCTCGGGCAGATCCCTTTCAGTCAGCCTCACTTTGATGCTTTGACCACATCGGCTTTCTGATGAAACGTTTGGCCATCTCCCTCATGTGGTTGATTATTTGGGTAACAGTAGACCAAATCAAAGAGTAAAACGCAGAAACAAAGGGTATCAGTAACAGTTGCAGACCTTGCAATGGAACTCCAGCATTACTGTCTCAGAAAGATTGCTTGTGGATCCCACCTGTTTGCTGACACAGCCACCTAATTACTTGGACGTTGGCTGCACAAATGTTCGCCCTTGAACCCCTCATGTAGAATTCACCTCTTAAATTTGCAATTATCACTTAAATATCCTTGGGATGGCCAGTGACTCCCATCACAGAACCGGAGAATTCCTACAGTGCAGAAGGGGGCCATTCAGCCCATCGGGTCTGCAGCGACCCTGTAAAAGAGCACTTCACCCATGTCCATTCCCCCACCCTTTCCTCATAACCCCATAACCCCACCTAACCTGCACATCCCTGGACACAAAGGGGCAATTTTAGCATGGACAACCCACCTAACCTGCAGCATGGTAGCATAGTGGTTAGCACAGTTGCTTCACAGCACCAGGGATCCGAGTTTGATTCCCGGCTTGGGTCACTGTCTGAGCGGAGTCTGCACGTTCTCCCCGTGTGTGTGTGTAGGTTTCCTCCCGGATGCTCCGGTTTCCTCCCACAGTCCAAAGATGTGCAGGGTTAGGTGGATTGGCCATGTTAAATTGCCCTTAGTGTCCAAAAAGGTTAGGAGGGGTTATTGGGTTACGGCGATAGGGTGGAAGTGAGGGCTTAAGTAGGTCGGTGCAGACCCGATGGGCCAAATGGCCTCCTTCTGCACTGTACGTTCTATGTTTATCCCTGGACACGAAGTGGAAATTTTAGCATGATCAATCCACCTAACCTGTACGTCTTTTGACTATTTGGATTAGAACGAAACAGTGCAGTGGGTAACAGGCCTTATCTTAGTAATGTGTGTTGTTGACTTCCAGGAATTCAGGAATTACTTCGTAACAGGCGCTTATCTTGGGAAGAGAAGCATTGCGTCTTGCCTCTTTTTGAGTACAATCGTTACATTAAGATCTATGAGATGGACCTCCCCTGCGTGCGGGATCTCGCGCCGAAGATACTTTGGTTACGGTCCACAACCAGCACCACAGTCAGTACCACAGTCAGTCACACATCTCCTCCTTTCAGTTTGAGTCAGAGCCCAGGTAACACTTTTAAATCTTTTTTTGTCCTTGTTGTTCTTCATTCCTTCATGGGATGTGGGCGTCGCTGGCTGGGCCAGCATTTGTTGTCCCCTCCCGATTGCTCTTGAGCTGAGGAGGCTCGCTAGGCCATCTCCGAGGGCAATTAAGTGTCAACCGCATTGCTGTGGGTCTGGAGTCACATGCAGGCCATACCAGGTAAGGCTGGCAGATGTCCTTTCCTATAGACCGTTACTGAACCAAACGGGTTGCTAGGATAATCACTGATAGTTGTCATGGTCACCATTACTGAGACTAACTTTTCATTCCACATTTTATTAACTGATTTTAACTTCCACCTTGGTGGGATTTGAACCCTTGAACCCCAGAACGTTAGCGCGGGCCGCTGGATTATTAATCCAGTGAGTTTGCGGAATTCCCACATGGGAACAAAAGCAAGTGATTGACAACCTGAAACTTATTCAGCACCAATAGAAGCAGCAACGGAAACACAACTTACCAAAATGGACATTGTGTTCAATGAGGGAATATGGCGAGGTGGAAATGTACAAGGGGAAGGAGCTGGGAGGAATGTTCAGCCTGGAAACAGTAAAGATGGCACGCGGCCGGTGTTCTCTCGAGGCTGACTGCTACTGTCTCAGTTTATCCAATATTTGTTGTTGCTGCGAGATATTGAAATGAAAATCGCTTATTGCCACAAGTAGGCTTCAAATGAAGTTACTGTGAAAAGCCCCTAGTCGCCACATTCCGGCGCCTGTTCGGTGCCTGAAACCAAAGAAAAATAGGAGAGATACAGGGCGAAATTCTCCCAAAACGGGAGAAATCGTAAAACTGCCGTAAAACCCGGGCGGGTTTTACGGCAGCGCGCCCCTTCCCGACGGGGGACCGATTCTGGTCCCCCGTCGGGGCTAGCAGCCCGACGTCGGAGGCTCCGACAAGTCAGGCTTAACGAAAATCGTTAAGCCCGCTTGCCGGAGTTAGCGCCGGCTGACGCGTCATATGACGTCAGCCGCGCATGCGCAGGTGGGAAGACTCCACCCGCGCATGCGCGGGTGACGTCATCGCGTTTTTGCGCGAAACCCGCGCATGCGCGGGCCGGGTTGCCCCTCAGCCGCCCCGCGTATTGATACTGCGGGGCGGCGGAAGGACAAATAGTGCGCGGGCATCGGGCCCGCTGCCCGCGATCGGTGGGCACCGATCGCGGGCCCATGGCACCCTTGGCACGGCCGTGGTACTGCCGTGCCAATCGGTGCCATGGTTATTTTTTGCGAGTTTGTCACGACGTTTTTACGAACGGCAGGACCAGGTGTGTTTGCCGTTCGTAAAAAGGTCGTAAAGGGCTGGGACTTCGGCCCTTCTAACAGCTGAGAATCGCTGCCGGCCGTAAAAAAACGGCGGCAGCGATTCTTGTCGGGATTTCGGCGGGGGGGGGGGGGGGGGGGGGGGGGGAGAATAGCGGGAGGGCGTCAAAAAAGTCGGGAAGGCCCTCCCGCTATTCTCCCACCCGTCGTGGGGGGCGGAGAATTTCGCCCACAGTGTATAGGCTCAAATAGCACAAAGGAATGATGCTTGATTTCATGCTCAGTAGCACAATCAGTGGTGTAAGCGTAAGCGTATTTAGCAACTGATCAGATACAGTGACACAGACTCATCGCAGCATTACGATTTTACACGTTTGTCGAGCCAAAATAACCCAACCTCCAATGGTAAACCTAGCTTCTCATAATCTCATGATTATTAACTGCTGTTGATATCAAAATAATTATACTCGTGTCTTATTCAACCTTAAAACAATGTCCAGTGGATCGTAGGATTAAACCAGAATGGCCAAAGCACTGAACATGTGTACCAGTGTTGCATTATACGTTTACATATGTTACGACTCTCCTAGTCATTGGAAATAATAACGTTGTAATTTGATTCATTGTGTGAAGTAATACCAGCTTCTCTACGTCATGTAGATGTGATTCATTAAGAAACAACTGTCCAGAACATATTCAAACCTCTATCTAACTTCATTGCTTGGTTTTGTTATGCACCAAATAGACATTTCTACAAATAAAAACTTCTGCTCTGATTTTAATATCTCTAATAATCCTGTTGTTATTACAAACAGGATTCGCTATAATAAAATAGAATATTTAAGAACCATTTCTCAGTAGAAATATATTGGGTTGGATTCTCTGATTTTGAGACTAAGGGCTGATGCCGGCGTGGGAACGATGGTGTTTTACGACCAAAAACCGGCGCAAAATAGCCACCGATCCTCCATTTGATGGGGGCTAGCAGGCACGCAGCATAGAACCCCCGACTCCAGCTGCAGATACGGCCAGAGAATTGCCGGGTCCACGGCTGCACATGCGCACTGCGGCGGCCGCGCCGTACAACATGGCGCTGGCTGGGCGCGGACCCAGCCAAATAGTGTCCTCCTTTGGCCAGGCTATCACCCCCCCCCGCCCCCCCCGGACCACCCCCCACCAGTGCCCCCACCCCCGTCAAAGCCCCCCCCCTCCCCGACTGTGGCAGCACTGGACTTAGTCTGCAGCCACCACACCAAAAAGAAATACCACACGCCCATCGGGGGTGGAGCATCGGGGCGGGGGCCCCAGGTAAAGTCCCGAGGCCATCCTGATGGCGTGCAGTATGGCGCTTTGGAGGGGATGGAGTATCGCAAAACCGGCTCCGCACCGGATTTTAACGCCAACATGGATTCTCCAGCAGATCACCGAACGCAATTTTGCCGCGGAGACCAGAGAATCCCATCTATTAATGTCTTACCTGAGACAAATGAAAAACGACAGTCAATGTCTGTCGGTTGAAGTGACAGAAAGGACTGATAAAGTTGCTATTTCAGGATACAGTAAATGGGATTCTCCGTAATCAGCGCGATGGCTCGACGCCGGCGTCAATAACGGCGCGAACCAACTCCGGCGTCGGGCTGACCGGAAGTAGCGATATTCTCCGCACTTCCTAGGAGGACGCCGGAGGGGTTGGTGCTGTGCCAGCCGGCGGCGAAGGGACTGCAGAAGTCCGCGCATGCGCCAAAGAGCCGGCGTGATCCCGCGCAGACGGGAACCGCTGGCGTATTCTGGCGCATGCACAGGAGGATGTCTTCTCCGCGCCGGCCATGGTGGAGCCCTACAGGGGCCGGCGTGGAAGGAAGGTGTGCCCCCACGGCATGGGCCCGCCCGCAGATTGGTGGGCCCCGATCATGGGCCAGGCCACCGTGATGCCCTCCCCATGGGGTCGGATGCCCTCATGGCCCCCCCCGGGGACCGCAACAGCCGACTTAGCTACCGGGTCCCGCCGTGTGGCCCATGTCTAATCCACGCCGGCAGGACTGGCCAGAAACCGACGGCCGATCGGCCGATCGGGGCCTGGAGAATTGCTGGGGGGGGGGGGGGGGGGGCACAACCAGTGTGGCGTGAACCCTGCCCCCGCCCGAAAACCGGCACCGGAGAACACAGCAGCTGCCATCGGGGCCTCGGGGTAGGATTCACGCCGGACCCGGGGGATTCTCCGGCCTGGCGGAGGGGCCGTTTGGTTATTAATTAACTTTGATTACAAAAATAAATAGCACAAGGTACATTTGCAACCGATTTTCATCTGAAACACAGAATGTTGAAAAACAAAAAGATATACAAGGAAACATTTAAAACTGGCGGGCGGGGGGGGGGGGGGGGGGGGGGGGGGGGTAGTTGATGGGTTGTTGACCAGTACTGGTGTACGTCTCCTTTTGAGTCCTGCACTGAACTTGACGAGGACAAGGTGGATGTGTGCTGTTATAGGGAGCAGGAAATTGGGAGAAAGACAAATGATTGCATTTGCAGAAAGTGCGACAGGCTGTAAATATTTCGGAAAAGTCAGCGGAACAGGGTCAACGGCTGCTGCTCAGTAGCTGTACCAAATTGTCTTTACTTATGGTTAATAATTGTTTCATTAGGATTTATAATGTGTACAATGGATTTATAATGGGAGTGTGTTCTGGAGGAAGGTTGAGTGTGTTAGAACTGCGGAAAACAAGCATTTACAAGGGTTTTAAAGAAGCAGTGTTTATATGCATACTAATTCAAAAGGAATACTGCACTCATCTGCATTCTGTTGGCTGGATGCTAACTGAAGGAGGTATCATGGTGGGCTTTCTTTGGTCTCAGTTTCTTTCATGGGAAGGATAGTTGTCTAAGCTACTGACTTTGCTCATTATCCTGCAGTCCCGTTGTGAAAAGTATTGAAGTAGCTTCAGGGCACGTCTGGTTTTGACTGTGATTGTTTCAATGATCTGGGAGAGATGATTGGCACTTAACCTTCTCGGCTGGCACGCTGAAACTGGCCACGCTGTGAGGTTCCTGACAACTCTGGGTACCTGCGGCATCCGACCCCAAGTCAACTTTGTTCTTTTCTCTCACGGGACCAATAGATGAATTAACTCAATATAATTGGTACTCCCCTTTACCATTAATTATCATTAATAATAATATCATAATAATCACTTATTGTCACAAGTTGGTTTCAATGAAGTTACTGTGAAAAGCCCCTAGTCACCACATTCCGGCGCCAGTTCGGGGAGGCCGGTACGGGAATTGAACCCGCACTGCTGGCCTTGTTCTGCATTACAAGCCAATTTTTTAGCCCACTGCGCTGAAACGGCCCCTGCTTTAGAGTATTGGTAGGGAAATCAGAGGTCAGCCAAGTGTACTTCTACTAGTCACTAGTTACTGACAACTAGTTTACAAAAAGGATTTGCAATTATATTCACCATCCACTCTCTATTCTTGAAGGAAGGTTTTAACTTAGTGGGAATAGGATTATAATGCTCGCCCCTTTATGGGAAATTCCCTTTCGGGCATGCTCCTCGGAAGATCATCCTCACTTAAGATGAAGAAAGTCGGACGACATAGTTAATCTAATTGGTCTGAAGAATTGATCTGACCCTTCCCACCAGAGAATATAACCGTCTTCCAGATAGCCTTCTTTACAAACTTTGGCCAGGTTATGACAACCCAGATATTACAAGGATTTGGCCATCTCTCCTCAATAATGTACCCCTCCACTGACCAGTGTGTAGAGATGGGTTCTTAAGTTTGGATACAGAAGGCAATGTGTGAAAATATAATTCCTAAATTATACTAAATGTTCATCAAAGAACCAAACATGCCGTTCATTTTTTATGCTAATAGCAACATTGATAGTTCTACGAAAAGCAAGCACTACCATGGCAGAATTTTATGGGCCCTCCCATTGGGGGATCCTTTGGTCCTGCCAATGCCAAAGGACTTTTGAATGGCTTGTCTCATTTTCTGGCCTTACCCCACGATGGGGGCGGTAAAATTCTGTCTTTTGTTTCTGTCATGGGGGGATATCTAAAGTACTCTATAACTTAGACCCCTGAGTAGACAGCCACAGAGTCTAGTGAGATACCTCCATCTCAATTAAGGGGAGAATTATCATCACTACACTATTGCAGCTATGTTTTCACCTTGACAGATGCTGGAGTGCATCCAGTGAATCTAAAACCCTACTGTGTGGTTCTACCTATCTATACCATAAACTAACTGAATCAGCAGGAAGCATGTTGGTCAATCAGGCTGGATAATCCTTTACATCGGTCAATAGCCTGCATTTTCATTATCATCTTTCAAGCAAACAGGATATTGAGAGGTGCAGTTTGATCACTACAGCCAGTTTCCAGGATTCAGTCGGTAAGTATTGACGATCATCCTTCAGGTTATCCATTGTTAGAATATTATTACTGTCACAAGTAGGCTTACATTCACACTGCAATGAAGTTACTGTGAAAAGCCCCTAGTCGCCGCACTCCGGCGCCTGTTCGGCTACACAGAGGGAGAATTCAGAATGTCCAATTCACCTAACAAGCACGTCTTTCGGGACTTGTGGGAGGAAATCGGAGCACCCGGAGGAAACCCACGCAGACACGGGGAGAACGTGCAGACTCCACACAGACAGTGACTCAAGCCAGGAATTTAACCTGAGACCATGGCGCTGTGAAGCAACAGTGCTAACCGCTGTGCTAATGTGCCGCCTCTATTTAATATCCTCCAACTTATCAATGCATTACTGGGGCAATGTCAAGAACATTTTCTGTGGTGGTGGGGGGGGGGGGGGGGGGGGGGGGGGGGTTCAGGAACCGCTTTGTGATTGGGGATATACCATATTCTGTGCCACAGGATGTCGCTGTCCTCGAGCTCGCAATTATACCCAGGCATGTTTATAAACTTCTTGAACCTTTTTCCAACAGCTGAATGTTGCATTTAATTTTTAATCCCTACTTCATGGGAGAATCACTATTTTTAATCTCATGACTCCTTATTTAGAGCTGTATTTTCTTTACAGCTGGCTTTTCTTATAACTCTGTACTCGAAGCTGCACTCCTTCACAAATGACATTGAGGCCTCCAGTTCTCCTTGAAAACGCACATTTCTTTCAAATGCTCGAATACCTTTTGAGAATTGAAGCAAATAATTGCACATACCATGCTGCTACAAACAGCGAAGTGATAATGACCAGATAATTTGTGTTTTAATTGATGCTTGTTGATGATGTAGTCTGGCCATAGCAGTGAGGAGAAGAATCCTCCTGTGTTATTTCCAACACCCCTCTGGAATCTTATACATTGGTGCTGCATAAGTGCCAATAGGTGTTGCTGGAATGATACCAGAATTAATGGGTTATCTGTTTCATGAAATATTGAACCAACTGGGGTCGATTCCTCTTATTTTAAAAAAAAAATGGTGATTGCGGGAATAACCTCTTAGAGGTCTACAAAATTACGTAAGTGTTTGATCTCATCAACTTGGGCAAGTTTCTGTTCGCCAACGAGTCTAGTGCTGGAGACATGATTCCAACATCGTCACTAACAAACTGAGCAAGAAAATTGCAAGACACTTTACCCAGCGAGTATTGGAATGTGGAACCCTTACCGTGTGGAATGTCTGAGGGGATAACACAGACATTGTAAACTGTGGCTTGATTTCTTAAAATGAGAAAGGAATGGAAGAACATATTGATGGGGCTTTTGAAGGTTTGGAGGGGGTTTGTGTGGATTGGATTGGATTGGTTTATTGTCACGTGTACCGAGGTACAGTGAAAAGTGTTGTTCTGCGTTCAGCTCAAACAGATCATTCCACACATGGAAAGAAAATACATAATAATAATCTTTATTGTTGTCACAAGTAGGCTTACATTAACACTGCAATGAAGTTACTGTGAAAAGCCGTTGGTCGCCACATTCCAGCGCCTGTTGAGGTACACAGAGGAAGAATTCAGAATGTCCAATTCACTTCTTTTGGGACTTGTGGGAGGAAACTGGAGCACCCGGAGGAGACCCACACAGACACGGGGAGAACGTGCAGACTCCGCACAGACAGTGACCCAAGCGGAATCGAACCTGGGACCCTGCCGCTGTGAAGCAACAGTGCTAACCATAATATAAATACATAGACACAGGTATCAGGTGAAAATGTGTGAAGAGATCATATCAGTCCATCGGTCCATCAGTCCATAAGAGGGTCTTTTAGGAGTCTGGTAACAGCGGGGAAGTAGCAATTTTTGACTCTGTTAGTGCATGTTCTCAGACTTTTTTAACTCCTGCCTGATGGAAGAAGTTAGAAAAGTGAGTAAGCCGGGTGGGAGGGGTCTTTGATTATGCTGCCCGCCTTTCCCAGGCAGCGGGAGGTGCAGACAGAGTCAATGGACGGGAGGCGGGTTTTATGTGATGAACTGGGCTATGTTCGCGACTGTAGTTTCATACAGTTTTGGGCCGAGCAGTTGCCATACCAGGCTGTGATGGCAGCCAAATAGGATGCTTGCTATGGGGCACATGTACAAGTTGGTGAGAGTCAATGTGGACATGCTGAATTTCTTAGTTTCCTGAGTACGAATAGGTGCTGTTGTGCTTTCTTGGTGGTAGCGTTGATGTGGGTGGACCAGGACAGATTTTTGGTAATATTCACACTTAGGAATTTGAAGCTGTCAACCATCTTCACCTCGGCCCCGTTGATGCTGACAGGGGTGTGTACAGTACTTTGCTTCCTGAAGTCAATGACCAGCTCTTTAGTTTTGCTGGCATTGAGGGATAGATTGTTGTCGCTGCACCACTCCACTGTTTTCTCTATCTCCCTCCTGTATTCTAACTCATGGCTGTTTGAAATCCAACCCTCCATGGTTGAGTCATCAGCAAACTTGTAGGTGGAGTTGGAGCCAAATTTTGTGACGCAGTTGTGTGTCTATAGGGAGTATAGTAGGGGGCTGAGTATGCAGCCTTGCGGGCCCCAGTATTGAGGACTATCGTAGAAGAGGTGTTGTTGTTTATTCTTACTGATTGTGGTCTATGGGTCAGGAAGTCGAGGATCCAGTTGCAGAGTGAGGAGCCAAGTCCCAGGTTTTGGAGCTTTGCTATGAGCTTGGCTGGGATTATGGTGTTGAAGGCGGAGCTGCAGTCAATAAATAGGAGTCTGATGTAGGAGTCCTTGTTGTTGAGATGCTCCAGGGATGAATGTAGGGCCAGGGAGATGCCGCCTGCTGTGAACCGGTTGCAGCAGTATGCGATCAAGGCATTCTGGGAGTATGGAGTTGATGTGCCTCATGACCAACATGGAATGCATGTACTGGGCTGATGGGCCAAATGGCCTGTCCTGTGCTGTAAATAGTTTGTAACTTTGTGGCTACTTTGTGCTTTCAGTTGAGGCATTTATTGCTGACATGGAGGACCCAGAAATCCAGTGGTTACATAGACCACTTGCACAATAAGAGCTGATGAATCACAGATATATCTCAGTGCCAGATATCCAGTGGAGGCTAATGAGTCAAATATTGATTCCTAATAGCAAATCTCAAGTTACAAGTGCGATAATTAACCTCTTTGTACTTGATTTCAGAGAACAGAAATCTCCTGGGGTTATAAAGGCTATTCAATATTAATATTTAATGGTATTTGTGCCCATTGTTGAAAACATGTATGTGCCGACATTGAGCGAAGACAGCGTCAGACTCGGCTGTGTGCTGCCCGTCATGGTCCAATAACCTTCACTGAGATTTTAAAGTTTGTCGCATTGACGAGGATTCTCAAGAGGGTGTATCAGAGAGCTGGTGGCATCTGCGGAAGCAATCTGCAGTAGAGATGGGATAATCAAATGAAAATGTAAATGTTCGCTGTGTCCCACCCAACATAATTTTCATGGATCACATTTCCTCTTCAACTCCATTCTCCCTGTGAAAACTAGTTTAGTCATTGCATTTGACCTTCACGCCTTGAAGACCTAAGACCCAGTATCTTTTCCCGTGTTGACTCTGTCCAACTCTGTCCTTTTGCAGGTAAAGTAATTACACTTTTCCATTTTTGGCCTCTCTGGTAACCTACGCATGAACATCTCTTTCATTACTAGTGAATGCTTCCAGATCTTTTTCTTTTATTCCCACTGTGGTCACCTAACTCTATAACATATCTAGCGCACAGTATCTTAAGCTCAAGCCTCTATATATAATTTATTATAAATGTAACATGAAGCATGCTTGAGCTCTTAATTGTCAATGATGAGCAGACAAAACTTGCATTTATACTAGTCACATGCTCTCTTTACAATGCAAATCTGATGCTGATTCACTTTGACAACCCTCAGGCATTTCAGTACTTGTCCACTGAACTATTCCAGATCTCTTGCACACAAAGCCTTTCTGATAAAACATTTGCTGCCCCCCTTTACATTACTGACACTGCGTATCTCAGAGGTAACGCCTGTGGAACCCAACGAGTCACTATCTCCCCATTACCTTTGTTTTCTGGAGCTAACCCAGTACTGTGCACAGAGTTTCACACATGTCCATCTTTAAGCCCTTCATGTAGGAATTATCGTTTAAGAATTGACCAAAAAAAGATGTAGTTCATTTGAGCCACATCACACCATTAACTAAACAATGCTGGGGTCCAGGGGCCTTGTCTTAGTAATATGTACTGTTAATTTCTAGGACTTCGGGAATTGCTTCGTAACAGACGATTATCTTGGCCAGAAAAGCATTGTGTCATCCCACTTTTCCATTACAATCGCTACAGTAAAACCTTGGAGATGGATCTCCCATGCGTGGAGGATCTCGCTAAGAAGATTCCTTGGTTACACTTCACAACCAGCACCACAGTCAGCACCACAGTCAGTCACACACCTCCTCCCTTCAGTTTGAGCCAGAGCACAGGTAACATTTTCTCTCTCTCTCTCGTTTTTCCTTGTTTTGAGCTGTCAGTTGCTACATGGGAGCAAAGGCAAGTGATTAACTGCTCAAACCTCAATCTTTGGCCATTGGAAGCAGAGCTAAAGGTATAATCTATCAAATGGAGATTGTGTTTATTGAGCGAATGCGGTGAAATGGGAACGACCTGGAGAGGGACAGGTAGCATTGAGGAAGCAAGGGGGCTGCAGAAGGATTTGGACAAGTTAGGAGAGTGGGCAGTGAAGTGGCAAATGAAATACAATGTGGAAACGTGTGAGGTTCTGCACTATGGAAGGAGGAATTTGCATAGACTATTTTCTAAATGGGGAAATGCTTAGGAAATCAGAAGCACAAAGGGACTTGGGAGTCCTTGTTCACGATTCTCTTAAGGTTAACGTGCAGGTTCAGTCGGCAGTTAAGAAGGCAAATGCAATGTTAGCATTCATGTCAAGAAGGCTAGAATACAAGACCAGGGATGTACTTCTGAGGCTGCAGAAGGTTCAAGTCAGACCCCATTTGGAGTATTGTGAGCAGCTTTGGGCCCCGTATCTAAGGAAGGATGTGCTGGCCTTGGAAAGAGTCCAGAGGAGATTCACAAGAATGATCCCTGGAATGAAGAGCTTGTCGAATGAGGAACGGTTGAGGACTCTGGGTGTGTACTCGTTGGAGTTTAGAAGGATGAGGGGGGATCATATTGAAACTTACAGGATACTGCGAGGCCTGGATAGAGTGGACGTAGAGAGGATGTTTCTACTTGTAGGAAAAACTAGAACCGGAGAACACAATCTCAGACTAAAGGGACGATCCTTTAAAACAGAGATGAGGGGGAAATTTCTTCAGCAAGAGGGTGGTGAATCTGTGGAACTCTTTGCCGCAAAAGATTGTGGAGGCCAAATCATTGAGTGTCTTTAAGACAGAGATAGATCGGTTCTTGATTAATATGGGGATCAGGGTTATGGGGAGAAGACAGGAGAATGGGGATGAGAAAATATCAGCCATGATTGAATGGCGGAGCAGAATTGATGGGCCGAGTGGCCTAATTCTGCTCCTATGTCTTGTGATCTTATGGAGACAGGTTCAGTCAGTGGCAGTGTTCTGTTGACAGCATGTGTTTGATCCTCTTTGCTTTCTTTAGGCTGACTGCTGCTGTCTTGGGTTCTCTGGTAGTTGTGATGCATTAATTGATCAACAATAGTGTACAGCTCCTTTGGAGCTCTGCATTGAACCTGGATAGGATAAAGTGGCCTTGTTATAGGAAGCATAGGTGTTATAGGAAGCAGAAAATTAAATGATAGGACATGAGTGAATGTGCAGAATGAGGAATAGGCTGTAAATATTCAGGAAAAGTCTTGGAAGAGAGTCAACGGCTGCTACTCAGCATCTCCAGCAGAGACTTTACTGAAGGTTAATGATTGTTAGATCAGGATTTCTAATGTGTTGGAGGTGGAGTGGGAAGTGTGTGCTGGCAATAGATTGAGTGTTTTAGAACAGTATAAAAATAAAATTCACATTTGAACAAGTATGTGAAGAGTACATATACAAAACTTATTCAAAGTGAATTCCTCCTTCCATCAGATTGGCTGAATCTCAAGTTGGGCATCGTGGAGTGATTCATTTGCCCTAGGTGGCAAGAATAGTTACCAAGCGTCCTTCTTCCGCTCTTTATCTGGATGCCAGCCCCACTGTGGGGAAAATAGTGACATGTGAAGATTATTTGAGGGCAGCACTGGTTTTGACTGTGGCAGGAAGTGATGATGGACACTCACCTACTCGACTGGCACACTGGGGTCACTGAGTGAGGCATCTGAGGACTCTGAGCACCTGTGCAATCTGATCACACATCATCTTTGTTATTTTCTATGTAATAGATCCAGTCGTTGAATTAACTCAATTAATCAGTATTCCCCTTCAAAATCAATTATAATTGAGAGTATTGATTAGAAAATCAAAGACCAGCCCAGCCAAGTGAACAAGTCGCGTCTTGCTGGCTGGGCCAGCATTTATTGCCCGTTCCTGATTACCCTTGAGAAGGTGATGGTGAGCTGCCTTCCTGAACCTTTACAGTGCATGTGGTGCAAACGCATCCACAGTGCTGCTAGGGAGGGAGTTCCAGGATTTTGACCCAGCAACAGTGAAGGAACAGCCGATATATTTCCAAGTCAGGATGGTGAGTGACTTGGAGAGAACTTCCAGGTGGTGGTATTCCCATGTGTCTGCTGCCCTTGTCCTTTTAGGAGGTTTACATTTGGAAGGTGTTGTCGAAGGAGACTTGATGGGTTGCCGCGGTACATCTTGTCGATAGTATATATTGTTGCCACTGTGTGTCAATGATGGAGGGAGTGGGAGTTGTTGGGGTGTCAATTAAGAACGTTTTGTCCTGGATGGTGTCGAGCTTCTTGAATGTTGTTGTTGTACTCAACCAGACAAGTGGAAATTATTCCATCACATTCCTGACTTATGTCTTGTAGATGGTGGACAGGTTTTAGGGAGTCAAAGGTGAGTCCTCCCTGCAGAATTCCTTGGCAACTTCCCAAACATTGAGTGGAAACTCTTTAGATCAAATAGTTTGGATGGGGTAGTGTTTGTGCAGTGTGTCCAGGAAGCTTTTCTAACACAGTATGTAGATTGTCCGACCAGAGGGGAGGCCATATTGGATTTAGTACTTGGTAATGAACCAGGGCAGGTGATAGATTTGTTAGTGGGGGAGCATTTTGGAGGTAGTGACCACAATTCTGTGACTTTCACTTTAGTAATGGAGAGGGATAGGTGCGAGCAACAGGGCAAGGTTTATAATTGGGGGAAGGGTAAATACAATGCTGTCAGACAAGAATTGAAGTGCAGAAGTTGGGAACATAGGCTGTCAGGGAAGGACACAAGTGAAATGTGGAACTTGTTCAAGGATCAGGTACTGCGTGTCTTTGATATGTATGTCCCTGTCAGGCAGGGAAGAGATGGTCGAGTGAGGGAACCATGGTTGACAAGAGAGGTTGAATGTCTTGTTAAGAGGAAGAAGGAGACTTATGTAAGGCTGAAGAAACAAGGTTCAGACAGGGCGCTGGAGGGATACAAGATAGCCAGGAGGGAACTGAAGAAAGGGATTAGGAGAGCTAAGAGAGGGCATGAAAAATCTTTGGCGGGTAGGATCAAGGAAAACCCTAAGGCCTTTTACACATACGTGAGAAATATGAGAATGACTAGAGTGAGAGTAGGTCCGATTAAGGACAGTAGCGGGAGATTGTGTATTGAGTCTGAAGAGATAGGAGAGGTCTTGAACAAGTATTTTTCTTCAGTATTTACAAATGAGAGGGGCCATATTGTTGGAGAGGACAGCGTGAAGCAGACTGATAAGCTTGAGGAGATACTTGTCAGGAAGGAAGATGTGTTGCGCGTTTTGAAAAACTTGAGGATAGACAAGTCCCCCGGGCCTGACGGGATATATCCAAGGATTCTCTGGGAAGCAAGAAATGAAATTGCAGAGCCGTTGGCAATGATCTTTTCGTCCTCGCTGTCAACAGGGGTGGTACCAGAGGATTGGAGAGTGGCGAATGTCGTGCCCCTGTTCAAAAAGGGAATAGGGATAACCCTGGGAATTACAGGCCAGTTAGTCTTACTTCGGTGGTAGGCAAAGTAATGGAAAGGGTACTGAGGGATAGGATTTCTGAGCATCTGGAAAGGCATTGCTTGATTAGGGATAGTCAGCACGGATTGTGAGGGGTAGGTCTTGCCTTACAAGTCTTATTGAATTCTTTGAGGAGGTGACCAAGCATGTGGATGAAGGTAAAGCAGTGGATGTAGTGTACATGGATTTTAGTAAGGCATTTGATAAGGTTCCCCATGGTAGGCTTATGCAGAAAGTAAGGAGGCATGGGATAGTGGGAAATTTGGCCAGTTGGATAACAAACTGGCTAACCGATAGAAGACAGAGAGTTGTGGTGGATGGCAAATATTCAGCCTGGAGCCCAGTTATCAGTGGCGTACCGCAGGGATCAGTTCTGGGTCCTCTGCTGTTTGTGATTTTCATTAACGACTTGGATGAGGGAGTTGAAGGGTGGGTCAGTAAATTTGCAGATGATACGAAGATTGGTGGAGTTGTGGATAGTGAGGAGGGCTGTTGTCGGCTTCAAAGAGACATAGATAGAATGCAGAGCTGGGCTGAGAAGTGGCAGATGGAGTTTAACCCTGACAAGTGTGAGGTTGTCCATTTTGGAAGGACAAATCTGAATGCGGAATACAGGGTTAATGGTAGGGTTCTTGGCAATGTGGAGGAGCAGAGAGATCTTGGGGTCTATGTTCATTGTTCTTTGAAAGTTGCCACTCAAGTGGATAGAGCTGTGAAGAAGGCCTATGGTGTGCTAGCGTTCATTAGCAGAGGGATTGAATTTAAGAGCCGTGAGGTGATGATGCAGCTGTACAAAACCTTGGTCAGGCCACATTTGGAGTACTGTGTGCAGTTCTGGTCACCTCATTTTAGGAAGGATGTGGAAGCTTTGGAAAAGGTGCAAAGGAGATTTACCAGGATGTTGCCTGGAATGGAGAGTAGGTCATACGAGGAAAGATTGAGGGTGTTAGGCCTTTTCTCATTAGGACGGAGAAGGATGAGGGGCGACTTGATAGAGGTTTATAAGATGATCAGGGGAATAGATAGAGTAGACAGTCAGAGACTTTTTCCCCGGGTGGAACACACCATTACAAGGGGACATAAATTTAAGATAAATGGTGGAAGATATAGAGGGGATGTCAGAGGTAGGTTCTTTACCCAGAGAGTAGTGGGGGCATGGAATGCACTGCCTGTGGTAGTAGTTGAGTCGGAAAATTTATGGACCTTCAAGCGGCTATTGGATAGGTACTTGGATTAGGGTAGAATAAGGGAGTGTAGGTTAACTTCTTAAGGGCAGCACGGTAGCATTGTGGATAGCACAATTGCTTCACAGCTCCAGGGTCCCAAGTTCGATTTCGACTTGGGTCACTGTCTGTGTGGAGTCTGCACATCCTCCCCGTGACTGCGTGGGTTTCCTCCGGGTACTCCGGTTTCCTCCCACAGTCCAAAGATGTGCAGGTTGGGTGGATTGGCCATGACAAATTGTCCAAAATTCTATGATTAACCTAGGACAAAAGTTCGGCGCAACATCGTGGGCCGAAGGGCCTGTTCTGTGCTGTATTTCTCTATAAATCTATAAATTGCCTTCCTCTTCCAGCTACACTATTCATATGGCTGGTCAGGTTCAGTTTCAAGTCAGTGGTAACTGCTAGAATGTTGACAGTAGGGATTCAGCGATGGTAATGCCATTGAATGTCAAGGGGAGATGGTTGGATTCACTCCAGTTGGAGATGGTCATTACCTATCACTTGTTGGTGCAAAAGTTACTTGCCGCTTATCAGCCCAAGCCTGAACGTTGTCCAGGCCTTGCTGCATATGGGCATGGACTACTTCATTATCTGAAGATTCATAAATAGTGCTGAACATTGTGCAATCATCACCAGCTGCCCCACTTCTGACCTTATGATGGAAGGGAGGTCATTGATGAAGCAGCTGGAGATGGCTTGGCCTAGGACACTACCCTGAGACTCTCCTGCAGTGATGTCCTGGGCCTGAGATGATTGACCTCCAACATCCACAACACCTTCCTTTGTGCCAGGTGTGACAACAAAATCAGTTGAGGGTTTTCCCCCCTGATTAGAATTGACTCCAGTTTTACTCGGGATCCTTGATGCCTGATTGGTCAAATGCTGCTTTGATACCAAGGGCAGTCACTCTCACCTCGACTCTGGAATTCAGCTCTTTTTCACCTAAGCTTGTGAGGTTAATTGCTCTGAACATTGTGAGGTTTCAATTCTTTGAAACGCTTAATATCCTTTGAGAATTAAGCTGAACGAGTTGCATAAACAAGCTCCCACAGCAGACATGTGATGATCATGACCCGATAATTTGTGTTTTTAATCGATGCTGGTTGCATGATAGATACTGCCGGGACACTGGGGAGAACCTTCTCTCTGTTTCTTCCAACATCGGTCTGGTATCTTGCACATCAGTCATGCGGAATGTGCAAGGAATGTTACTAGAATGAAACCCAGGAATGAGACTTATCCTTATCAGGAAACGTGGCGGGGCAACTTGATTTAACATCAATAACAGAGGAAAATGAACCAAGGACTCTTTGTTGAAGGAAGTTTGGCGGGTTCTTGTGTGGAGTGCAAGCACTGAAAGGGGCTGATGTGCCAAAAGGCTTGTTCTGAGCTGTAAAATAGTTTGTAAGCTCGGGTCGTCTTGACCTGTGTTTTCAATCAAGACTTTTCTTGTAAGATGGATGGTGCAGAAATCCAGTGGTCCCATATACCACTTATGCAGTGAGTGAGAGCTGAAACACACAAATCTATCGCATCGCCAGAAATCGAACAGAGACTCGATAGTCAGCAATTACGCGTGTTGTCCAGCTCGTCTCTGTTCGTGGTAGCAGACCTTCAGGTGCTATAATTAACCTCTTTGTCCTTGATTTCAGACACCAGAAATCTCCCAGGGTTATAAAGACTTAATATTCAGTATTAGCATTTAATGATATTTGGCGCCCATTGTTGAAAGCATGTATGTGCCAGCATTGAGCGAAGACAGCGTCAGACACAGCTGTGTGCTGCTCATCGTGGTTCAAAAGCCGTCACTAAGGTTTGAAAGTTTGTCACATTGGCTTCTCAAGGATTCTCAAGAGGATGTGTCAGAGAGCTGGTGGCATCTGTGGAACCAAACTCCAGTGCAGGTGGGGGAATGGAGAAATGGGGTGAAAATCTAAATGGCTGCTAGATCCCACCCAATTACGGTCGTGTTTTCTCGTCAACACCCCTCTTCCTGTGAAAAAAGATGAGTTCTCAGCTTTTCGTACCTTGTAGCTATAAGGTCCAGTGTCCTTTCCTGTTGTCACTCTGAACTCCTTCCCATTCTCTCACTGTCCTTGAGTGGATAGAGCGGTTAAATGTACACACGCTCTTCCAAAATGGCCTCCCGAGCTATTGTCACCTTGCATAGATCGCTGTAGTTAATTAAAATTCAAATCCTTTCAGAACCATCCCAGTTGCCAATTCACCTCATTGACATCAACTTCGTACAGATTGGATTTCCAGTGATTGGTCAATGTGCATATACCTTTTCCACCGTGCATTATTCAACACAGGTTCACATTAATATTCTTTACAGTAACCGCACTACTGAATTAACCCAGTCCTCTTCCCATCAGTTCCACTGTGGCCACCTGACCAAATAATTCACCGTAACAGCCTGTATTAAATTTATTATAAATAAATCATGAAACAACCCAGTGCTGTGGAGGTCTTGATTGTCAATGGTCTTCAAACAGAATTATTTCCCTTTATCTCCATCAAATTGTTTCCATTGCAAACTTGATTCACTTTAACATCTCAGAATTTTGAGGACCGAGCCACTTAACTATTCCGGGGCTCTTCCAATCAAACACTTTCCGATAAAATATTTGATGGTCTCCTTCATATTGTTGGTTATTCAGGGGACAGTTGACATCTCATATCAGTGATGCCTGTAGATCCAACTAGTCAAAGTCTCCCAATCAGAATCTATTGCCATTAACATAGAACATACAGTGCAGAAGGAGGCCATTTGGCCCAAAACGTCTGCGCCGACCCACTTAAGTCCTCACTTCCACCCTATCCCCGTAACCCAATAACCCCTCCAAACCTTTTTGGACACGAAGGGCAATTTAGCACGGCCAATCCACCTAACCTGCACGTCTTTGGACTGTGGGAGGAAACCGGGGTGCCCGGAGGAAACCCACGCAGACACGGGGAGAACGTGCAGACTCCGCACAGACAGTGACCCAGCGGGGAATCGAACCTGGGACCCTGGCGCTGTGAAGCCACAGTGCTATCCACTTGTGCTACCGTGCTGCCCATTAACCTTCACCATGTCCTTAGTTTTCAGAAGCCAGCTAAGTATGATGCCCTCAAAGCCCCTCAGAGAATATACCACTCAAAAAATGTAAATAAATAATATCCGAGAGTTGGTCACATTCCCCATTAATTAAACGTATGGTGGACCAAGCGCCTCGTCTTAGTAATATGTACTGTTGACTTCCAGGACTTCGGGAATTCCTTCGTAGCAGACGGTTTTCTTGGGCAGAAAGAAAATGTGTCTTCCCTCTTTTCGATTACAATCACTACAATAAGATCTATGAGATGAATCTGCCGTGCATGAAGGATCTGGCACAGAAGATACTTTGGTTACCGTCCACAACCAGCACCACAGTCAGTACCACAGTCAGTCGCTCACCTCCTCCTTTCAGTTTGAGTCAGAGCCCAGGTAACATTTTCTCTCTTTTCCTTGTTGGGAGCTGGCAAAGCCCAAAGCTCACCCACTAACCAATGGGAGCAGAGCTGAAGATATAATTGATAAATGGAGATTGTGTTTGTTGAGGGAATGCAGTGAGATGGAACTTTGAAATGGGCATGAGCTTGGGGACCAGGTTCCGTTGGAAGGCAGTGAGGTTGATGGAGTTGCTATTCATGTTTCGCTTTGCCTGGATTGCCTACTTCTGTTTCAGTTTCTCTGCTGTTTATGATGCATTCAGTGACTCACAACGTTGTCCAGCTCCTCTCTATGTCTTGTACAGAGATTGGACAGCAAACAGCGGCTGTCCGGTGTTACAAGGAGCTGACAGTTAGACAACCACAGGTGGCAGACGCTGTAAATATTTAGAAACATTTTTCGAACATCGTTAATGACTGCTGCCCAGAAGCTGCATCAAAATGTATTTTTTGATGGTTAATGATTGTTGCATTTGGATTTATAATGCATCGTTGAATGGAACTTTGTTACCGAAGAAGGCCAAGTATTAGACTAGTGGGGGATTAAAAAAACGAGTGTGATTCAATGCAAATAAATCTATGTCCGGTTTGGGCGTGTTTAACAGGATTTCTCACGGTGACTGCAGTGCTGAGGAACACCCAGCGATTCAACAACACTTTGTTGTTTACTTTGGCCTCGGGAATTTCTTTCAGTCAAGGCCTCACTGAAGTCATTCCTTGCTGGCGAGCCTGGTAAGGCCCCCCAGATGCGGTCCCTGGCAGTGCCAACCTGGCACACAGTTACCCTGGTACTGAAAGCCTGGCATTCCCCTGCCAACCTGGCAGTGCTAGGGTGGCACTGCCAAGGTGCCTGGGTGGCACTGCTAGTGTGCCAGGCTGGCAGTACCAAGTTGCCTGTATGCCAGCGGGAGTGCCGGGGTAGCACCCTGCCCTGTCCCCGACTACCTGGGGGTCTGGCAGATCATGCCCCCCCCCCCCCCCCCACCACTACCGGCCAGATGCCATTACGACTTGTCCACATTTATGAAAACCAACACTAAACGGTGCCCTGGTGAGGTATCCCAGGCATGGCCGCTAGGTCCTGGGCACTGGAAGAAACCCCCGAACATATATTTAAATGGTTCCAATGGCTTATTTGACTATGCAGTTCTGGATCATGTCCAGTGAGATCCAGACCGTGACCTCTTGCGAGATTTCATTAAATATCGCGAGGCATTTCGAACGTCGGAAATCACACAAGAGAAGACCCCAATGAGATTCAACAGCCTCAACCTTTGACACCAAGTCGGCCGCGACGAGGCCACTAAATCGGCGCCCACCACTTACGGGGACTTTCAATAAGTATGTGAAGCATTTGTATGCAATCTATTGAACCAGCAGAGGGCAGCAGAGCAGAGCTACTGGTCAGCTGTTCTGGGGAAATTTGCCTACGTGCAGTGCGGTCAGCCTAAGTTGAAGGTGAACCTGCGAAGAAGACTCAAGGAGTTTGAGTAAAGGCAAGCAACCAGCAGAGGGCAGCAGAGCAGAGCTACTGGTCAGCTGTTCTGGGGAAATTTGCATACGTGCAGTGCGGTCAGCCTAAGTTGAAGGTGGTTTGTGGAGGGGCTGTTGGCAAGTGACAGTTAAACCCGAAACACTTTGTGAGTGTTTCCCACCCTACCTCCTCCTCTCACCAACCCCCCCCACCCCACGGTGGTTGGGAAGCGGGAGCAGGGGCCTGTCGTGAAGGTGAGTGAGTGCCTTTAAATTTGCTTACCTTTCAGCGGGATCAGGGTTTGAGGTAATATCAGGTAAGCTCTTCCTTTCTTTTTCTTTTTCTTGTTTTTTTTTAATCTAGAGGGGATGTCAGGGAAGGCAGTACAATGCTCCTCCTGCAGAATGTTTGAGGTGAGGGACGCCGTCAGTGTCCCTGCTGATTTCATCTGTGGGAAGTGCACCCAACTCCAGCTCCTCAAAAACCGTGTTAGGGACCTGGAGCTTGAGCTGGATGAACTTCGGATCATTCGGGAGGCAGAGGGGGTCATAGATAGGAGCTTCAGGGAAGTAGTTACACCAAAGACTGGAGATAGATGGGTAACAGTAAGAGGGACTGGGAAGAAGCAGTCAGTGCAGGGACCCCCTGCGGTCGTTCCCCTGAGTAACAAGTATACCGTTTTGGATACTTGTGGGGGGGACGACTTACCAGGGGTAAGCCATGGGGTACGGGCCTCTGGCACGGAGTCTGTCCCTGTTGCTCAGAAGGGAAGGGGGGAAAGGAGTAGAACATTAGTAATTGGGGACTCAATAGTCAGGGGCACAGATAGGAGATTTTGTGGGAGCGAGAGAGACTCACGTTTGGTATGTTGCCTCCCAGGTGCAAGGGTACGTGATGTCTCGGATCGTGTTTTCCGGGTCCTTAAGGGGGAGGGGGAGCAGCCCCAAGTCGTAGTCCACATTGGCACTAACGACATAGGTAGGAAAGGGGAGAAGGATGTCAGGCAGGCCTTTAGGGAGCTAGGATGGAAGCTCAGAGCGAGAACAAACAGAGTTGTTATCTCTGGGTTGTTGCCCGTGCCACGTGATAGTGAGATGAGGAATAGGGAGAGAGAGCAATTAAACACGTGGCTACAGGGATGGTGCAGGCGGGAGGGATTCAGATTTCTGGATAACTGGGGCTCTTTCTGGGGAAGGTGGGACCTCTATAGACAGGATGGTCTACATCTGAACCTGAGGGGCACCAATATCCTGGGGGGGAGATTTGTTAGTACTCTTTGGGGGGGTTTAAACTAATTCAGCAGGGGCATGGGAACCTGGATTGTAGTTTTGGGGTGCGAGAGATTGAGAGTAGAGAGGTCAGGAGCACAGTTTTGACTTTGCAGGAGGGCGGCGGCAGTGTTCAGGTCTGTGGTTTGAAGTGTGTCTATTTCAATGCCAGGAGTATACGAAATAAGGTAGGGGAACTGGCAGCATGGGTAGGTACCTGGGACTTCGATGTTGTGGCCATTTCAGAGACATGGATAGAGCAGGGACAGGAATGGTTGTTGCAGGTTCCGGGGTTTAGGTGCTTTAGTAAGGTCAGAGAAGGGGGCAAAAGAGGGGGAGGTGTGGCGCTGCTAGTCAAGGACAGTATTACGGTGGTAGAAAGGATGCAAGATGGGGACTCTTCTTCCGAGGTAGTATGGGCTGAGGTTAGAAACAGGAAAGGAGAGGTCACCCTGTTGGGAGTTTTCTATAGGCCACCTAATAGTTCTAGAGATGTAGAGGAAAGGATGGCGAAGATGATTCTGGAAAAGAGCGAAAGTAACAGGGTAGTTGTTATGGGAGACTTTAACTTTCCTAATATTGACTGGAAAAGATATAGTTCGAGTACATTGGATGGGTCGTTCTTTGTACAATGTGTGCAGGAGGGTTTTCTGACACAATATGTTGACAGGCCAACAAGAGGTGAGGCCACTTTGGATTTGGTTTTGGGTAATGAACCAGGCCAGGTGTTAGATCTGGAGGTAGGTGAACACTTTGGAGACAGTGACCACAATTCGGTGACCTTTACGTTAGTGATGGAAAGGGATAAGTATACCCCGCAGAGCAAGAGTTATAGCTGGGGGAAGGGCAATTATGATGCCATTAGACATGACTTAGGATGTGTTGGTTGGAGAAGTAGGCTGCAAGGGTTGGGCACACTGGATATGTGGAGCTTGTTCAAGGAACAGCTATTGCATGTTCTTGATAAGTACGTACCAGTCAGGCAGGGAGGAAGGGGTCGAGCGAGGGAACCGTGGTTTACCAAAGAAGTGGAATCTCTTGTTAAGAGGAAGAAGGAGGCCTATGTGAAGATGAGGCGTGAAGTTTCAGTTGGGGTGCTTGATAGTTACAAGGAAGCGAGGAAGGATCTAAAGAGAGAGCTGAGACGAGCAAGGAGGGGACATGAGAAGTCTTTGGCAGGTAGGATCAAGGAAAACCCAAAAGCTTTCTATAGGTATGTCAGGAATAAAAGAATGACTAGGGTAAGAGTAGGGCCAGTCAAGGACAGTGGTGGGAAGTTGTGTGTGGAGGCTGAGGAGATAAGCGAGATACTAAATGAATACTTTTCGTCAGTATTCACTCAAGAAAAAGATAATATTGTGGAGGAGAATGCTGAGACCCAGGCTATTAGAATAGATGGCATTGAGGTGCGTAGGGAAGAAGTGTTGGCAATTCTGGACAAGGTGAAAATAGATAAGTCCCCGGGGCCGGATGGGATTTATCCTAGGATTCTCTGGGAAGCCAGGGAAGAGATTGCTGAGCCTTTGGCTTTGATTTTTAGGTCATCATTGGCTACAGGAATAGTGCCAGAGGACTGGAGGATAGCAAATGTGGTCCCTTTGTTCAAGAAGGGGAGTAGAGATAACCCCGGTAACTATAGGCCGGTGAGCCTAACGTCTGTGGTGGGTAAAGTCTTGGAGAGGATTATAAAAGATACGATTTATAATCATCTAGATAGGAATAATATGATTAGGGATAGTCAGCATGGTTTTGTGAAGGGTAGGTCATGCCTCACAAACCTTATCGAGTTCTTTGAGAAGGTGACTGAACAGGTAGACGAGGGTAGAGCAGTTGATGTGGTGTATATGGATTTCAGTAAAGCGTTTGATAAGGTTCCCCACGGTCGGCTATTGCAGAAAATACGGAGGCTGGGGATTGAGGGTGATTTAGAGATGTGGATCAGAAATTGGCTAGTTTGAAAGAAGACAGAGAGTGGTAGTTGATGGGAAATGTTCAGAATGGAGTTCAGTTACGAGTGGCGTACCACAAGGATCTGTTCTGGGGCCGTTGCTGTTTGTCATTTTTATAAATGACCTAGAGGAGGGCGCAGAAGGATGGGTGAGTAAATTTGCAGACGACACAAAAGTCGGTGGAGTTGTAGACAGTGCGGAAGGATGTTGCAGGTTACAGAGGGACATAGATAAGCTGCAGAGCTGGGCTGAGAGGTGGCAAATGGAGTTTAATGTGGAGAAGTGTGAGGTGATTCACTTTGGAAAGAATAACAGGAATGCGGAATATTTGGCTAATGGTAAAATTCTTGGTAGTGTGGATGAGCAGAGGGATCTCGGTGTCCATGTACATAGATCCCTGAAAGTTGCCACCCAGGTTGATAGGGTTGTGAAGAAGGCCTATGGTGTGTTGGCCTTTATTGGTAGAGGGATTGAGTTCCGGAGCCATGAGGTCATGATGCAGCTGTACCAAACTCTGGTACGGCCGCATTTGGAGTATTGCGTACAGTTCTGGTCGCCTCATTATAGGAAGGACGTGGAAGCTTTGGAACGGGTGCAGAGGAGATTTACCAGGATGTTGCCTGGTATGGAGGGAAAATCTTATGAGGAAAGGCTGATGGACTTGAGGTTGTTTTCGTTAGAGAGAAGAAGGTTAAGAGGTGACTTAATAGAGGCATACAAAATGATCAGAGGGTTAGATAGGGTGGACAGCGAGAGCCTTCTCCCGCGGATGGAGGTGGCTAGCACGAGGGGACATAGCCTTAAATTGAGGGGTAATAGATATAGGACAGAGGTCAGAGGTGGGTTTTTTACGCAAAGAGTGGTGAGGCCATGGAATGCCCTACCTGCAACAGTAGTGAACTCGCCAACATTGAGGGCATTTAAAAATTTATTGGATAAGCATATGGATGATAAGGGGATAGTGTAGGTTAGATGGCCTTTAGTTTTTTTTTCCATGTCGGTGCAACATCGAGGGCCGAAGGGCCTGTACTGCGCTGTATCGTTCTATGTTCTATGTTCTATGTTCTATTCAAAGGGAGTCCCTGCACTGATCTGGTTAAATCTCAACTAAGGCAGGCATCATGGAATGTTTTCATTTGGACTGCGTTCCCTGTGTGGGAAGAATCATCCATGCAAGCATCCTACCTCCCTACCTCAGGGCAGCACGGTAGCACAATGGTTAGCACAGTTGCTTCACAGCTCCAGGGTCCCACTTTCGTTTCCCGGCTTGGGTCACTGTCTGTGTGGAGTCTGCGCGTTCTCCCCGTGTCTGTGTGGGTTTCCTCCGACAGTCCAAAGGTGTGCAGGTTAGGTGGATTGGCCATGCTAAATTGCCCTCAGTGCCCAAAAAGGTTGGGTGGGGTTACTGGCGATAGGGTGGAGGTGTGGGCTTGGGTAGGGTGCCCTGTCCAAGAGTCGGTGCAGACTCGATGGGTTGAATGGCCTCCTTCTGCACTGTAAATTCAATGATTTGCAAGCATCCTACCTCCCCTCAGCAACCCTAATGAAGGAACATACTGATATGTGGACATTGTTTGAGCACAGCACTGGTTTTGGCTGACATTGCTTCAGTGAACTGGGAGAGGTGATTAGAACTCACCTTCTCGGCTCACTGAGATTGCGCACATTGAACGTGGTGTCTGAGGGCTCTGAGAAATTCGGGAATCTGGCCCTGCATCATCTTTCTTCCTTTCTTGATCCAGTAAATAAAACAGCCCTCCATAGAGTTTGTGCTCCCTGACAGACCTGGGGAAAGAAGGTACAGACGCTGTGAATATACACTAGTCATTCGTTACTGGTCGACAAACAGATTCTCCATTTGTATTTGCCACCCACTCTCATTTCCCAAAACAAAGTTTTCAACTGGATGAGGTTCATAGTTCTTAATACCAAGATTCTTCGATTCTTCTTCAAAACACATTTTAAAAAAAATACTCTTTGGAGAAAATGATGTCACCAGCCTGATTCACCACCTCTCGTTTAGAAAGAAAGAACTTGGATTGGAATAGCGGCTTTTATGAGCTCAGGATGTATCATAGAATTTACAGTGCAGAAGGAGGCCATTCGGCCCATTGAGTCTGCACCGGCCCTTGGCAAGAGCACCCCACCCGAGCCCAGACTTCCACCCTATCCCCGTAACCCAGTATCCCCACCTAACCCTTTTGTTGGACACTAGGTCAATTTATCATGGCCAATCCACCTAACCTGCACATCTTTGGACTGCGGGAGGAAATCGGCGCACCCGGAGGAAACACACACAGACACGGGGAAAACGTGCAGACTCCACACAGACAGTGACCCAATCCGGGAATCGAACCTGGGACTCTGGAACAGTGAAGCAACTGTGCTAACTACTGTGCTACCATGCTACCGTGCTGCCCATGGGAGCTTGCTGTGCACATATTGGCTCCTACCTTTCTTATCTTGCCAGAGCGAATACATTTCAGAAGTATCTGATGGTCTGTCAAGTGCTTTGCAACACCCAAAGTTCATGAAAGGTGCTAGATAAATGAAATTCTTTCTTTCATTCCTCTACCAGCTGATGCTTTGTGACGTTTGTGCTGTTGTCCCATCATAGCCGGGTCTGATGGGCGCGATTGGAAATATCCACCCAGTAAAGTAAAGGGGTCCTGAGCTGGTCAGGTGGATTGTTGGGGTTGGTGATGAACTACTGGAATGATGAGTAAAGCGGTGGTGCAGGAATGCAATTGGCAAATTAGACCATAGGAACAGAATAAGTGCCATTCGGCCCATCGAGTCTGCTCCGTCATTCAATCATGGCTGATATGTTCCTCACCCCATTCTCCTCCTTCTACATAATAATCACAAGTAGGCTTACATTAACACTGCAATGAAGTTACTGTGAAAATCCCCTAGTCACCACACTCCAGCGCCTGTTCGTGTACACTGAGGGAGAATTCAGTGACCAATTTACCTAACAGCGCGTCTTTTGGGACTTGTGGGAGGAAACCGGAGCACCCGGAGGAAACCCAAGCAGTCATGGGGAGAACGTACAGACTCCGCACAGACAGTGACCCAAGCTGGGAATCGAACCCTGGTCCCTGTGCTGTGAAGCAACAGTGCTAACCGCTGTGCTACCGTGCCGCCCCGACCTCTTATTAATCAAGAACACCAGATTTGTGCTTGAAGTGCTGTTACCGACAGGGCTACAGACCAAGTGCTGGAAGGTGGGATAAGACAGAATAATTCTTTCTTAGAACATAAGGTTATAAGAACTAGGAGCAGGAGTTGGCAATTTAGCCTCTCGAGCCAGCTCCACTATTCAATACGATCATGGCCGATCTCATCATGGCCTCAACTTCACAGTCCTGCCCGTTCTCCGAAGCTTTTCAGCCCCATTACCAATTTTTAAAATCTGTCTAACTCCTCCTTAAATGTATTCACTATTCCAGCATCCACCGCAATCTGGGGTAGCGAATTCCACAGATTCACGATGTATTGGGAGAAGTAGCTCCTCATCATCTCTGTTTTGAATCTGATATCCCTTATCCTCAGACGAGGGGCGCGATTCTCCAAGTCCCGCGCCGGCCGGAGAATCGCCGCAACCGTGCCACGACGCCCCGATGCCAGCACTCGAGTCTCTGAGGTGCGGAGAATCAGCGCCATTTGCGCCGGCGCGTTTGCCGCGGTGCCGGCCGCGGGCCACTGGAATCGGCAGGGCCACCGATTCTCCAGCCCTGATGGGCCGAGCGGCCGTGCAGTACGGCAGAGTCCCAGGAACTCTGTGCGAAGGGTCGGGCCTGTGGGACGGGGAAAAGCGCTCCTTCACCGGGGGGGGGGCCTCCGATGGTGTCTGGCCCACAATCGGGGCCTACCAATCAGCGGGCCAGCCTCCCCTCGACCTCTCCGGGCTTACTTTGTTGCGTGGCCGGCCCCTGAACCCCGACGCCATGTTGAGTCGGGGCCGGCGAGCTGAGGAAGTGCCTTGTGCATGCGCAGGTTGGCGCGGCGCCGGGAAGGAAGGCTGGAGTGGTGTGAACCACTCCAGTGCCGTGCTGAATCGGTTGTCCCGCACCCGTTTTGCGCTGTCGTGAAACACGACGGCGTTCACGACGGCTCAAACAATTGGTCACCATTTTGGAGAATCGCCCCCTAGACCTCTCTTTCCAGATTGCCCCAAAAGAGGAAGCATGTGCTCAACGTCTACTTTATCCATACCTTTTATCATCTTGTATATCTCAATTTGATATCTAAACTTGAGAGAGTAAAGGCCTAAATTTTTCAATCACTCTTCATAAGGCACCAAAGTTAAGAGCAAGGTTATTCACTGTGTCAGGAAAAGTAAACTGATTCTTCTCGGAAAATACGCGTCTAAGTGATGTAGAGGAACAAAGGGATCTATGGGCACCAGTGCACAAATGACTAAAAGTGGCAATATGGGCTAATTTATCCCTTCAATAAGAGCAAACAGATTCTAGGATTTATTTCTGGTGGGTTAGAATTGAAATGCTGAGAGCTTGTGTTCAACTTGTGCAGAATGTTGATGAGATCACACTTGGAATGATATCAACACTTTTGTCTTTTATATTATTAGTGACACTGGAGAAATGAGTAAAGATTTACTCGAATGGTGCTGAAATTATTTTTCGGAGGTAACCAAGAGAACAGATAATGGTAATGCAGTAGATGTAATTTGTCTGGATTTCCTTATGCTTTCATTGCATTGGATTGGATTGGATTGGATTGGATTTGTTTATTGTCACGTGTACCGAGGTACAGTGAAAAGTATTTTTCTGCCAGCAGCTCAACAGATCATTCAGTACATGGAAGAAAAGGGAATTAAACAAAATTCAAGAAAATACATGGGACTAGGATTGGAGCATTAAGTTCAACACAGTTCAACACAGATAAATGCAAGCTAGTTGGTGGGAAGAATAGAGCAAGGCTAGGTGGGGTAGAGGAAAGAAGGGATCTCGGTGATCGCGATCTCAGTGAGGTAGATTGGCCGTGCTAAATTTCCCCTTACTGTCCAGGGATGTGCAGATTAGGTGAGTTTATAGGGTTCTGGGATAGAGTGGGGAGTGGGCCTAGGTATGGTGCTCTTTCAGTGGGTTGGTGCTGTCTAGATGGGCTGAATGGCTTCCTTATGCACTGTCGGGATTCAATGAATTGAAAAGGAGAGAAGTTATGCCAATCCTACATCAAACCTTGGTTGAGGTGATTTTAGAGCAGTTCTGGTCACCATATTATAAAAAATATATTTTTTATATTTTATAAGGGCAGCACGGTAGCATTGTGGATAGCACAATTGCTTCACAGCTCCAGGGTCCCAGGTTCGATTCCGGCTTGGGTCACTGTCTGTGTGGAGTCTGCACATCCTCCCTGTGTGTGCGTGGGTTTCCTCCGGGTGCTCTGGTTTCCTTCCACAGTCCAAAGATGTGCAGGTTAGGTAGGTGGATTGGCCATGCTAAATTGCCCTTTTAGTGTCCAAAATTGCCCTTAGTGTTGGGGGGGGGGGGTTACTGGGTTATGGGGATCGGGTGGAGGTGTTGACCTTGGGTAGGGTGCTCTTTCCAAGAGCCGGTGCAAACTCAATGTGCCGAATGGCCTCCTTCTGCACTGTAAATTCTATGATATAGGGGCACTGGAGAGGGTGCAGAGGAAATTTACATTGATTAGACCAGAAATGCATGGGTATATACTTCAAAGGAGGGTCTCAATCCTTTTGGAAAAAGAAGGCTGACGGCTGATAGGGAAATTCAATTGAGAATGCAGAAGAAACTTTGTTTCATCGAATTTACAGTGCAGAAGGAGGCCATTCGGCCCATCGAGTCTACACCGGACCCTGAAAGAGCACCCTACCTAAGTTCACACCTTCACCCCGTAACCAGCAACCCCACCTAATATTTGGACACTACGGGGCAATTTAGCGTGACCAGTTCACCTAACAACAAGCTCGTCTTTCAGGACTTGTGGGAGGAAACCGGAGCGCCCTGAGGAAACCCACGCAGACACAGCGAGAACGTGCAGACTCGGCACAGACAGTGACCCAAACCGGCAATCGAATCCGGGTCCCTGGCGCTGTGAAGCAACAGTGCCCAGAGAGTGGTGTGAATGTGGAAGTCGCTACTACAGAGAGTGGTTGAAGCAAATAATATAGATGTATTCAAGGGAAAACGGGACAGAAATATGTGGGAGATGGGAACAGTGGGTGATGGTGATAAATTTAGATGATGGGAAAGATGAGAAGAGACTCGAGGGGAGTAGAACCTGGGCAGGTTGGAGCATTAGGCCTTTTTCTCTGCAGGTATCAAATGTGACACATGATATCAAACCTGACAGCTCTGCTGATGGGGGCTTAGATGAAGAAAGGTGGGAGAGGGCTTGCATGGAGCTTACAGTCTGGAATGGTTGAAATGGAGAAAGTGGGTGAAAATTAAAACAATCGCTATATCCACCCGATCCAATTTTGACATCTGGATCACAATTCCTCTCTTAACTTCATTCTTCCGGTGAATATAAGATCAGCTCTTGATTCTTGTCTTCAAACCTCGACTGGAAGGTCTAGCGTCTCTCCTTTCATCTGCTCGCCGAACACCTCCGTTCTATCACTGTCCTTTTGCCGATATCTCATGCTCCATTGTGCATTATCTAACATAGACCCACATCGATGTCCTTCGGACTTTTCAGTAACTCAACTTCCGAACTATTCCAGTCCTCTTTCAGTCTGTTCCACTCTGCTCCCATGATCATTTAATGCACCGTATATGAAGTACCAGTGATATCATTATAACACGAGGCGTCCCAAAGCAGATCCATGCAGAGCTCTTAATTGTGAATGCTCTTCGAACAGCACTGTTGCCACTGACATCGATTATGTCCTTTCTATTGCAAGGCTAACCTCGCATTCCTCGGGTATTTTGAATGCCCATCTTATCTAATCCAAATCACTGACCGCTTCAACATAAAGCATTTCGGAAGGGAACTTTGGCACACCTCCACATCGCTGATTATTTAGGTGACAATAGGTGTCTCAGAAGAGATGCCTGTGGATCCCGAGAGTCATTGTCTCCCAACTGGAATCTACTGCCATCCACCCTCAGCAACTCCTTTGCTTCCCGAGCCTATCCGATTACTTGACCTCATTTGCACTAATATTTATAGTCAAAACCATTGTACAAAAAGTGAAGTAAATCAGTGAACTGGCCACCACCATCCACCCACCCACCAATGTTCTGGACAGTACAGAGGCCTCGTCTTAGTAATATGTACTGTTGACTTCCAGGACTCAAGGAATTTTTTCGTAAGAGATGGGTATCTGCGAAAGAAAAGCGCTGTGTTATGGCACTGTTCCAATATAATCATCACATTAAGACCTTTGAGATGGATGTCCCATGTGTGAAGGATCTGGCGCAGAAGATAATTTGGTCTCGGTCCACAACCAGCACCACAGTCAGTACCACAGTCAGTCGCTCACCTCCTCCTTTCAGTCTGAGTCAGAGCCCAGGTAACATTTTTCTCTCTCTTTTCCTTGTTGGGAGCGGGGAGTTCCGACATGGGAGCAAAGGCAAGTGATTGACAGCCCCAACCCCATTCACTGGCCAATGGGAGCAGAGCGGAAGGTATCATTTACTGAATGGAGATTGTGTTTTTTTGTCAAAGAATGTGGCGAAATGGGGATGCTGACGGTGGGGTTGAGCTGGGGACCAGGTTGTGTCAGGGGGCAGTGAGATTGGGCAGAGAGATGTGGCTGATGCTCTGTCTTTCCTTTCTCTAGGCTGACTGCGGCTGTTCAGGTTCCTTACGTTTTTATGATGTATTCTGTTATTTATTTTTTTGAAAAATATTTTATTGAGGCATTTATATATTTACACATCAAACACAACCATAAAACAAAACAAGCTGACAGGGCTGCAAATATTCAAACCAACTAAACAACTAACACCCCACTAACCCACCTCCCGCTCCCCAACTCCCCGACCTCCTTTTCGTTCAACCCGCCCCCTGCTGACATCTTAACTGTTTTCCAAGAAGTCGATGAACGGTTGCCACCTCCGGGCAAATCCCTCCACATGCCCTCTCAAGGCGAACTGTATCTTCTCCAGCTGAAGAAACTCTTCCAGGTCTCTCACCCACAACCCCGGTTGTGGCGTACCGAGTCCCTCCTTTCCAATCCGATCCATCTCCAGGCTACCATGGAGGCAAAGGCCAAGACATCGGCCTATCTCTTCCCCTGAACTCCCGGGTCTTCTGACACTCCAACGATCGCCACTTCCGGACTCAGGGCCACCTTCACCTTCAAGACTTCCGCCATAACGTCAGCAAACCCCTGCCAGAATCCCCCAAGCTTCGGAAAGGCCCAAAACATACGGACATGATTTGCGAAAACCCTCCCACACTCCGCCCCCACCTATCCTCCACCCCTTTAAAAAACCTGCTCCTGCTGGCCACAGTCATATGTGCCTGTGGACCACCTTAGACTGTATAAGGCTAAGCCTTGCACATGACAAGTACGCGTGCACCATCCTCAAAGCTTCCTCCCATACCCCAGCCTCCACCTCCCTCCCCAACTCTTCCTTCACTTACACTTCACTACCCCTGTCGGGGATCCCTCCCAATCTGTCAATTCCTTTATAAATTTCCGACACTTTACCGTCACCTACCCCCGATTTTGGCACCACCTTGTCCTGCAGCCTCTGGAGTGGCAGGTGAGGAAAGGACAGTACTTTCTTTGGACAAAATCCCTCACCTGCAAATACCGGAACCCATTCCCGCCGGGCAAGTCAAATTCCTCCACCAACCCCTCCAAGGTGTTGGTCGTTCTGGGTGAGTGTGCTGAACACTCAATTTGGCTCTGTTTCTGTTCTAAGCTCTGGAGTCGCCCGGTGTCATTAAGACATCGCCACAAGCTTCAAGGTGAAGTTCAAAGCAATAAAACCGTACACCAATTAGTAAGTCCAAACAACTGAGTTTATTATAACACAATTCTAATAACTACCCATGCACACGCTAAAAGGATTAAACTTATTCCTACCGCTAAATAACTAATACTTATCTCGAAGGAACTGCTGGGTCAGGGAACAAGGCCTCTTGCTCTGCTCTGGTCCGCAGACTTTATGTTGGTATCAATTAAAAAGGGGTCAGGAGTGCCTATCTCTGGTAGCGGTCGTTGTGAGGCACTTACTTGTTGGTGGCTGCTGTCCGAAGGCTGGAACAGAAGGAGCAGGAGACTGAACCATGTGTGGGACCTTTCTTTTATAGGTTCCAGGGGATCCGCGCCCCTTTGACTCCTTTACCTGCTTTGAATCGATTGGGTCTCTTCCCAATCGACATGTTTGAACCCCCCAATCATGGGGCAGTTCCTCGGTCGCTGGGGCGGTTCTTGGGACTTATTGTTTTGGGCTTCTCTGGCGCCAAAGGGTCTGGCCTTCCATAGAATGTATCGATTTGTGCTTAACTTGTGTCCATTGTATCTGGGGATCGCCCGGTATCGCCTCATTAGTATGTTAACTGGTTTCTTTTCACAGTGCTGTCTGGTTTCTGCAACAGTCAAAACTGGTTTCTGCAGTCGTCCCAATATACAATCGCTTTGCAAGCTGCTTGCTTTCCAACATGTCCATTTTCCCTGCATTCCTTGCAACCTTCCATTTTGTGTTGGGCAGTGGCCACCCCAGGTGGCTACAAAGGTCGGAAAGCTGCCCCTAACGTATCGGTCCCCAAACCACCCAATCCCCGCCCATTGATGTTTTCTGTTGTAACCCACACAAGACTGACGGGGATGGACCAATTAGGCTCCCCTTGAGCCACAGAGAATACAACCTCTTCCGCTGAGCGGCGCGAGCCCATCAGCGGAGTAAATGGACCGGAATATGAAAGCTGGCCCAGAGGCGAGCCATTCAGAGTAGTCCTGGCTGAGACCTGAAGTGTGCTGTGTATATAACCTACTTTGTAATAAATCTGTTTGCTTTATTCCTCTCGTTTGGGCTCCTCTGTGGCCACTGAACATTCATTGAGCAACAATGGTGTGTACAGCTCCGTGGTGAGTCCTGCATTAAACTTAGACAGGACAAGGTGGCCATGCGGCCATACAGAAAATTAGGCAACCGGTAAATGATTGAATCTGCAGAGTGTGAGAAGGGCTGTGATTATAAGTCCAGGGACAGATTCAGTGGCTGCTTCTCAGGCACTGCATCAAACTGGACTTACTGAAAGTTCATTATTACTGGATCAGGATTGTTAAGGTGTTTGGGGTATGGCGGGGCTGGAGGATGGGAAGTGTGTCCTGGGGGAAGAGTGTGTGCATTACATCTGTGGAAAAATTTAATTTACAGGAAATTAGCACAAGTACGTAAAGAGTTCATAAACAAACATGTCCTGTTAGCACTGCTGCCTCACAGTGCCAGGGATTCAGGTTCAATTTTGGCCTTGGGCCAGTTTCTGTGTGGAGTTTGCACATTCTCCCTGTGTCCGTGTGGGTTTCCTCCGGTTCTCCAGTTTCCTCCCACAGTCCAAAGATGTGCAGTTTAGGTGGGGTTACGGGGTTACTGGGGTAGGTCGGGGAGTGGGACTAGGTAGGGCGCTCTTTCAAAGGGTCAGTGCAGACTCGATGGACTGAATGGCCTCCTTCTGCACTGTAGGAATTCTATGTTTCTAAAGGGACTTCCTGTAGTCATCTGCATTCTTGTTGTATCTCAACTGAGGTAGGCATCCTGGAGTGGTTTATTTTTCTGTGTAGAATCACAGAATCATAGAATTTACAGTGCAGAAGGAGGCCATTCGACCCATTGAGGCTGCACCGGCCCTTGGAAGGAGCACTTCACTTAAGCCCCCTCCTCCACCCTATCCCCGTAACCCCATACCTAACCTTTTTGGACTCTAAGGGCAATTTATCATGGCCAATCCGCCTAACTCGCACATCTTTGGACTGTGGGAGGAAACCGGAGCACCCGGAGGAAACGCACGCAGACACGGGGAGAATGTGCAGACTCCGCACAGATAGTGACCCAAGCCAGGAATCGAACTTGGGACCCTGGAGCAGTGAAGCAATTGTGCTAACCACTGTGCTGAGTACTCTGGGTGGAACAAGAATAGCCACACTATGTTCTAGATTTTCCTGGTTATCTGCAGGAAATATTGAGATGTGGGGATTGTTTGAGGATGGCACTGGTTTTGACTGTGAATGCTTCATTGACCTGGAAGTCCCACACTGCCTAGTTTGGCACACAATGACTGGTGATGATGGCTGAGATGTCTGGCGAATTTGGCCACCTCACTCCACATCACCTTTCTGCATTTCTCCTTGATATAGCCAGTAAATTGAGCAACTCAGTATAAATAGACCTCCTTCCTAACCATCACATGTAATTGTAGTAGTGGTAAGGTAATCAGGTCACTCGTTGCTGGTTACTGCTTAACAAACAGATCTTCCATTTAGACGCACAACCCCCTCTCTATCCTGAAAGAAGGTTTTGATAACGCGAGTCTTCATTTCTTCTTGGAAACACAAGTTTCTTTGACATGCACAAATATATTTCCAGAGTCTAAATTGTTAATTACACACAGCAAGCTCCGGTACACAGCAGTGTGATAATAATGAGACAATTTGTGTTTTTATCAGTGCTGATTGAGTGATAAATATTGGCCAGGTTACTGGAAAACTACCTTTGCTTCTCCAATCGCACCATGGTTTGTTCCAAATCTTCAAGTACCACAGATAGTAACAAGAAGATGTACCAGAACATTAACGAGGTGATCCCTATCCTTAAATATTTAATGTGCTGGGATTGGTTTCACTGGTAAAAGATGACTGTTCCTAGCGACGAGGTCTACCCCCACCACGGTTTAGAGGCCCAACGCTCTGTAAGTGGAATCAGGACATCCACTGGCCAACATAGGCCCTCTCACGTGATCAAGGCCACAGCATGTCGTAAATCCTGCTCCACTGACAACTGTCCATTGCTAACAGACCCCACCAGGAGCGCTGGCTGCTGGCGGATACTGCCCTTGAGTCCTTCGCGGCAGAACATCGCTGGACGCCTGGAGACAGGTGAGTGGGGCGCTATGAGGGTCCGGAGCCGCCTGTCGCATGGTGAGGGGTGGGGCGAGGCAGGTCTGAATCAAGGGCAGGGGGGGTGACTTCCCAATGCTGGGTTCCATGATCGGGCTTTGAGTGTCTGTCAAGAGAGGGCCCCTAGTGGATCGCTGGGAAACCCATCAATGTTTGCGTGGCAACTTTGGGGAGGTTCAGGAGACTCATTTGAGTCCCATTAAACCACAGTTAAAATCTGGTGTTGTTAGGGATAATTGGCCTGAAGTGGCTCAGTGAGGAGCCGAATTGGGATCCAGCCACCAGCGGGCAGGATTCCCAGGTCAGGCAATCCTACCTCCCACTGAATTAAGGACAATTTTCCTGATGTCAGGAATCGGACATGGGTACTCATACCTAATCCTCAGGGCACCCGGCCAACATCCTGCTCAGGCGAGCTCCATGAAATTCCGCCCTGCGAGGTGACCTTGTCGAAGTCTGCAGGATTATGAAAGGGTCTATGAATATAGAATTATAGAACATATTTCCACTTGCGGACAGGTCCAGCGCTATATACATCCAACAACAAATCCAATTGGGAATTCAGAAGAAATTCCTTTACTCAGAGAGTATATGGAGTGTGTGAGGCAAATGAAATAGATGCATTCAAATAGGAGCTAGATAAACAGATGAGGAGGATAGAAATATAAGGTTTACTTGAAGGCTTGAAAAGGGAATTGCGGAGAATGCAAACACCAGAATGGAGCTGATGGGCCAAGCTGGCCTGTTCTGTGCTGGAAACACTTTGTAATGGTGTCGTTCCATTTACCTGTCCTTGAGACGAGGCTTATCTTGTTTATATGGATGACGCCTATCCCGGTGATCACACAAACCACAGTGAGAGTGGTGCTTCTATCTCAGATAGATTTCAGTATCAGATATCCAGCAGAAACTAGATAGTCACTTGTTCCTATTTATTTCAGAGAACATGTATTCTCCCGGGATTACAAAGACCAATATTTTGTATTGAATGATATTTACTGCCCATTGTTGAAAACATGTATGTTCCAACATTGAGTGAAGACAGCGTCAGACTCAGCTGTGTGCTGCCCATCATGGTTCAATAGCCTTCACTGAGGTTTGAAAGTTTGTCGTTATCATAAGGATTCACGACAAGGATTCACAAAAGCTTATATCAGAGAGCTGGTGGCATCTGTGGAACCAAACTCCAGTAGATATGGGAGAGTGGAGAAATACGATAAATCTAAATGGTCCTTTTTTCCCGCCCACCGATCCAGTTACATTTCCGTAACTTCATTCATCCTGTGAAAACACAGTCAGCTGTTGAGTCTCATCTTCATAGTCGAGAGTCTTAAGACCTAGCATGCTTGCTTGTGTCTTTTCCCTGACCCTTCTCCGTTGAACCATTGGCTTATCTCTTCCAAATTTCTCTGCTACTTTGATCATGAAGCCTTTCTGATGAAACATTGCCCCCTACCCCTCCTTATCGCTCATTATTTAGGTGACATCTCAGAAGGGATGCCTGTGGAACCAAACTAGTCACTGTCTCCTGATCAGAATCTATTGCAATTAATCCTCAGCAACTACTTTGTTTTCACAGGCAAACAAAATATTTCTGGGCCTTGCTTGTACAAATTGTTCATTTTTAAACCCATCAGTCGTGGTTATCCCTTAAAGATTGAAAGGATTAATATCCTTCGCTATTAATCCCCATTAACTAAACATTGCTGGGGACCAGAGGCCTCATCTTAGTAACATGTACTGTTAACTTCCAGGACTCCGGGAGTTGCTTCATGACAGACGATTATCCTGGCTTGAAAAAAAGTGTGTCATTCCACTTTACAATTACAATCACTACAATAAGATGTTTGAGATGGATCTCCCGTGTGTGAAGGATCTGGCACAGAAGATATTTGGGTTACTGTCCACAACCAGCACCACAGTCAGTACCACAGTCTGTCGCTCACCTTCTCCTTTCAGTCTGAGTCAGAGCCCAGGTAACATTTTCTCTCACTTTCCTGGTTGTGAATGGGGAGTTCTGACATGGGAACAAAGGCAAGTGATTGAGAGCCCGAATCTCATTCACTGGCCCATGAGAGCAGAGCTGAAGGTACCATTTACTGAATGGAGATTATGGGAATGTGGTGAGATGGAACTCCACTCTGGGGATGAACTGGGAACCAGGATGTGTCAGGGGCCAATGATGTTCAGTCGTGAGATGTGGCTGATATTCTGGGCTGGATTCTCCGTTTCTGAGACTAAGTGTTGCTGCCAACGGAGCATGTGTGGGACTTTCATGTCAGGGAATTCTGCGCCAACCCTTCACCGATTCTGGTACCGGTGAAGGGCTAGCTCCGGCGCAGAGAGAAACTCCCACAGATTGCGGCGAAAACGGTCAGAGAATGGCCGGGTCCCGGGCCGAGCATGCGCATGGCTGACGACCTGCACCGGTCGTGTGGTAAAACATGGCGCCGACCATGTACGAACCAAACCTGTCAACCACGACCCCACAGCCCACCCCCCCGGCCACACCCTGGCCACCCTCCACCGGTTCCCCCAGTCCGAGCAGAAGCCCCCTCCAGCCGGCGGCACGGCTCCCGGCCGAGTGTGGTGGCGCTGGACAATGCCCGCCGTCGGCATGCCGGGTTCCCGCACGGTTCCATTTATACTCACCGCCAACTCTCTATTCTCACAGGAAATTTTCTTCTCTTAATTCTGTGCGCTTTCAATCCTTCCTGAAAACAGACATTTCTTTGAAATATTTAAGTATCTTTTGAGAATCCAGGTAAATAATGACACTGGGATGATCCACTTTTGTTTGTTCAGCAAGAAAGAATGTGCATTTATATGGTGACTTTGTGACTTCAGAATGTTGCTGAAGACTTTGTAATCAATTTGTGTGCAGTCAGCTCCCACACAAATGATGAGCTCGGAATCAGTGTTTTAACTGATGTCAGTTGATGGATGAATATTGGCCAGGACACTGGGGAGAACTCTCCAGTGCTCCTCAGAGCTTGCGTTCCCACCACAAAGTGAAGACAGGCTTAATGCTTCGACTGAAAGAGGTATTTCGTAAATAATTGTGGTTCAATCGGACACATTGCCTTCCTCAGCCTCCACAGTTGACTTCCCGGAATTAATAATAATGATAATAACCGTTTATTGTCACAAGTATGAAGTTACTGTGAAAAGCCCCTCGTCGCCACATTCCGTGACTGTTCGGGTAAGCTGGTACAGAAAACAACCCGCGCTGCTGGCCTTGTTCTGCATCACAAACCAACTATCTAGCCCACTGAGCTAAACCAGCCCTTCCATTCCCTGGAATTCAGCGGTTGCTGTCCAACAAACGGTTGTCTTGGCGATTTGCGTCCTCACATTATTTTACAGTACCATTATGCCTGTACACAGTTACACAGTGTAATACAAGGTATAATATGGATGTCCCGGGTGTGAAGATCTCGCGGAGAAGATGCTTCAGTTGCAGTCCGCAAACAGCACCACGGTCAGTGCCACAGTGAGTCATACACCACCTCCAGTCAGCGCCTGGCCAACAATTTCTCATTACCTTGCTGAATGTATGGGTGTACCCAACCTTTGAGTGAGCGGATTCTGTATGAAACAGATCGGCTAAACTACTGACATGTATTCTGAACATTTCTGAAGCCATTTCTGAAGTTGTTTGAGCCAAACTCTGTCCATTTGTAACTCTGCAACATTCAATTGTTCATTGTGAGCAATTTGCAGGACTTTAGAAATAATTTGATTTATTTAGTGTCTTTCATGTCCTGGGGGTGCATGAGTATGCTTCACAGCCAATTGGGTTCATTTGAAATGCAGTTACTGTGCTAATCTAGGGAAACACAGCGGCCCACTTGTGCATGGCAAGATCCCATTAACAGCTTTGGGATACCGCCCGGGTAATCTGTTTCAATAGTGTTGGTTGGCTGATGAATGTTGCCTCAGGGTGGTAGGGAAACATTTTCTCCTACAACTGCTGCCAAAGGATCTGGTACATCCATTGAGCAAAAGCAAATGGGGCCTCCATCCTTAGTCTGATCCAGCAGGTAGTAACTCTGACCGTATGGCACTCCCTGAGTGTCACACTGGAATAGGGGCCTAGAAAATGCATTTGTAGCTGCCTCTCAGACAGCACAAGGTGCAGAATAATGACTCTCATGTGCCAATAATCCTCTCGATCCGATTGGTAGCGCTGTCAACTGCAGTTCAGGGAGTATCACTCTCATCTTATGTTTGAAGATTGTGGATTTAAATCCTACACAAGAGGCCTGACTGAGCCCATCAGCCAATTTGGCATTTCCTGTTCAGTTCTGACGGAGGTGCCATATATTAAATGAGACGCTGAAGCAAGTCCCCATCGGGCCTCTCATACACCAGGGAGAGCTGACAAGGTCATCCACGTATCCTGGTCAGTTCGCAGACCATCTCATCATCGTTGCATTGTTTGTGGGACCTTGTCATGCACAAAATGGCTTCTGTAATTCTTGCATTACAACACTTCAAACATCCCTCATTGGCTACAAAGTGCTTTGGGAAATACGGAGGTTATGGAAGGCGCTCTATAATTGCAAGACTTCAATTTTTTACCCCCTCGGTGCTTGTTTACTTGTTGTTCCCTCGTTTTACGCCACAGGCGGGTCAGATGGGCGCCAGTGGAATCGACAATAGGTCCAATATTACACCGGTAGAAGGTAAAGGAGACCTCGGTTGATCTGACAGTTTGAGGAGGATTGTGATAAATTACAGGAAGAGTTAAGTAAACTTTCAGAGTAACAATCTACTTGTCAAATGAACTTCAATATGAATAAGTGTGAGGTGATGCATTTGAGTACAAAGAGTTAAGGAGAACGTGTTGTCCTTGGAAAAGAAGTGTCCAAATGTGGTAGATGGGCACCGGCACTAACGATAGTGACACGGGTTAATAAATCTTTTTGGAACCAAAGTGAACAATGGACTGAGGTCAGTTTCCAGAGAGAGAAAGAATCAATTGAAAAGCAGAGAAGTTTTGAAAGATTTCTTCATGGAACTTATTTATTGGAGAACTGTAAACAATTTTGTTCCCATGTGGGGAAAGAAAATAGAGAGCAACCGGAGAAGGTTTAGAGAAAATTTACCTGGATGTTACCAGAACCGGGGCTTAAGTGAAGATAGATGGGGGAGGGACCTGTGTGCAACATCATGGCCAGCATGGTCCTAATGGGCCAAATGGCCTGTTTCAGTGTTGTGAATATTATGTAACTTTGTGACCATTTTACCTGTGGTTTTCATTCGAGGCTATACTTGTTTGCACAGTTGACCTTGAAAGCGATTGGTCCCATAGACACTCATTGCGAGCAGACGCATTACAGATATATCTCAGCACCAGATATCCAGTGGAGAACAGAAATCTCCCAGGGTTATAAAGACTAATATTTAATATTAGTGTTTAATGATATTTAGTGCCTGTTGCTGAAAAGATGTATTGAGTGAAGACAGCATTAGATTTGGCAGCGTGCTGCCCACCATAGTTCAATAGCCCTCACTGAAGTTTGAAAGTTTGTCACATCGACTAGGATTCTCGAGATGTATCAGAGAGTTGGTGGCATCTGTGGAACCAAATTCCAATGGAGAAAGTGGATGGAAATCAAAATGGTCGCGATATCCCACCCCGACACAATTATCTGCCCTGGATCACATTTCCTCTCGAGCATCATTCTTCCTGTGAAAACAAGATCAGTTCTTGGTCTTTATCTTCATAACTCGGAGCTCTGAGGTCCAGTATCCTTACCTGTGTCTTCACTCTGAACCCTCTCTCCATTCCCTTTTCGCATATTTGCACTCATATTCTTTCAGATGTGGGCCGGGATTCTCCGACCCCCCGGCACGGGGCTATCTGGCCCCGGGGGATGCCCCCGAGGTGGCCTGGCCCGCGATCAGGGCCCACCGATCTGCGGGCGGGCCTGTGCCGTTGGGGCACTCTTTTCCTACGCGTCAGCCGTGTCAGCCTCCGCGATGGCCAGCGCGTAGGTGAAACCCCCCGTGCGCATGCGCGGACTTGCGCTGGACAGCGGAGTCCCTTCGGCCCCGGTGGAGTGGTGCCAATGGCCTTCCACGCCAGCCGGCGGAGTGCAAACCACTCCGGCACCGGCCTCGCCCCCTCCGCACCTTTGGGGCGGGCCGATGCCTGAGTGGTTCACGGCTCTCCATCCCGCCGGGCCTCCCCACCCCGCCGGGTACAGGAGAATCCCGCCCGTGGCCTCCCAAATCATTATCACCTCTTGTAGAGCAATGAAGTTCATTGATATTCAGATCCTTTCAGAGCCATCCCAGTTTCATCTTTGCCTCAATTGGAGCACTTCCACATTGATTGGATCTTTCATAAGTTCATAAGATACAGGAGCAGAATTAGGCCATTTGGCCCATCGAGTCTGCTCCACCATTCGAGCATGGCTGATCTCATCCTGGCCTTAACTCCACCATCTTTCCCGTTCTCCATAATCCTTCAACCCATTACCAATTGTATGTTTATTTAATGTCTCATCATATCCCATTGTGCATTATCAAACACAGGTGCACATTAACATCCCGAGCGCTTTTCAATAACCGTACGACTGAACCCCTCCAGATCTCTTCCAATCAGTCCTACCCTCAATATCTGCCCAGATAATGCACCTCGTGCATCCCAGAGCTAATCCCTGCCTTACTGTTAATTGTCAATTATCTTAAAACAGAACTATTGCCATTTATACCCTCATGCTTTCCAATTGTAAAACCAACCTAACAAAGATTCACTCCTTCGGGCATTTTCAGGACCTGCCCACTTCTTCAGATCCTTCTCAATCAGCCTTGTGTTGATCATGTTCGCTTTCTGATGAACACCTTTGCCGATCTACTCCATTTCGCCGATATTGTGGGTGGTAGCCGGTGCTTCAAAAGCGGTACCTGCGAAACCTGATGAGTCACAATCGTCCAATCAGAAACTATTGGTGTTGACCCTCGATGATCCCTTTGTTTTCCAAGCCTTTCAGACACCTTAGTTGCCCAAATGTCCACTTGTAAACCCCTCATATAGGAATTATCCCTTTTAAAAATGTAATAAATAAGATCCGTGAGCTAGCCACTCCAATCCCCGGCCATCCCACCCATCAATTTCTTAAAAGCTGGGCCAAAAAAACCCCTCATTTTAGTAATGTGTACTGTTGACTTCCAGGACTCAAGGAATTATTTCATAAAAGATGGTTATCTGCGAGAGAAAAACGCTGTGTCAGGACTCTTTTCCAATATAGTAACTACAATGAGGCCTTTGAGATGGATCTCCCGTGTGTGAAGGATCTGGCGCAGAAGATAATTTGGTCACGGTCCACAACCAGCACCACAGTCAGTACCACAGTCAGTCGCTCACCTCCTCCTTTCAGTCTGAGTCAGAGCCCAGGTAACATTCTCTCTCTTTTCCTTCTTGGGAGTGGGAAATTCGTACAAGGCAAGCGATTGACAGCCCCAAGCTCATTCGCAGGCCAATGGGAGGAGAACTGGATATAATTTGCTAAATGGAGATTGTGAGGTGTTTAATTAAAAACAGAAAGTGCTGGGAAACTTCGTCAGGTCTGGCAGTGGGGAGGGAGAAACAGAGTTAACATTTTAAGTCTTCTGCGAGACAATTCTGAAGAAGTCATATTGGATTTGAAATGCTAACTCTGTTTCTCTCAGATTACACGCTGCCAGATGTGTGCGGTTTTGCAGAACTTCCTGTTTCTATTTCAGATCGTCTACATCTGGGGTATTTTGCTTTGATTATCAGAAGGTTTATTGAGTGAAGTCTCTGAGGTGCAGAAGAGCTGGGAGCCAGGATCAGTTCTGTAGATAGTACATGTCAGCTGGCTGCAGCTCCTCTCTGTCTCTCTGGTATTGGTGATGCATTCATTGACCAACAATGATGTGCAGCAAACGGGGTAACATATACATGAGTGAATCCGTGTAGAGTGAAGGGCAGGCTGTACATTTATAGGGCAAGTCTTGGAACAGGGACAGTGGCTGTTGCTCAGGCGCTGCATCAAAACAAATTTACTGGTCTTTGATGATTCGTGTATTAAGATCTATAATGTGTTGGAGGAGAGTGTCTTACGGGGGATGATTGATTGTATTGACTTGTGACAGAATATCAATAGCAGGAATTTTGAACAGGTTCAGAAACAAACTTATTTAAGGGGATTTCCTGCACACGTCTGCATTCTGAACTTAGGCAGGCATCACAGAGTGGCTTATGGGTGGGTGTGAAGGATGGTCATGCAAGGTTCCTACTTCCCATTGTCCAGGTTGGAGATCGTTGACTTGTGAAGGCTGTTTGAGGTCAACATTGGTTTTGACTGTGACTGTTGATCTGAATGAGATGACAGGCCCTCGCATTTTGGCTGGCATACTGGGTGACGTGCCCGAGGGCACTGAACACCTGTGGAATCTGGGCCGGGATTCTCCCCTACCCGGCGGGGCGGGGGGGTCCCGGCATATTGGAGTGACGTGAACCACTCTGGCGCCAAGCCCTCACATTGAGGCCATTGGAATGCTCAAATGTCCCCGCTCCACCGGCTGGCGTGAACGGCCTTTGGCGCCATGCCAGCCGGGGCCGAAAGGACTTCGCCGGCCGGCGTAAGTCCGCGCATGCGCCGGAGCGTCAGCGACTGCTGATGTCATCCCGGCGCATGCGCAGGGGAGGGGGTCTCTTCCGCCTCCGCCATGGTGAAGGCCATGGCGAAGGCGGAAGAAAAAGCGTGCCCCCACGGCACTGGCCCGTCCGCCGATCGGTGGGCCCCGATCGCGGGCCAGGCCACCGTGGGAGCACCCCCCGGGGCCAGATCGCCTTGCGCCCCCCCCTCCCCCAGGACCCCGGAGCCCGCCCGCGCTGCCAATCCGTCAGTACGGTAGGTTGGTTAATCTACGCCAGCAGGAGAGGTTTGTCAGCGGCGGGAATTCGGCCCATCGCGAATCTCGGGGGGCGGAGAATTCGGGACACAGCGGGGGCGGGATTGATGCCGACCCCGGGCGATTCTCCGACCCAGTGATCTTTATTCTTTTCTTCATTTTAGATCCAGAAACAACTTGGTATAATTGGTACGCCCCCTCACTGTCACTTATAACTTGAGTAATGGTATGTTAATTGCAGAGCTGTCACTGTGGATCTTTACTAGTGACTAGTTATAGGTTTACATACATTCAATTTACCTTGATCACCCACCCTCTATTCTCAAATGTTATTTTCAACTCGGCGGGGTTGATTGCTCTTCGTCAATTCCTCAATTCGTCTGGAAAATATATATTGCATTGGAATGCTCAAATGTCATTTGAAAATTGAAGTAAACGACTGCGCACAGCAAGATCCAATGAAGAGCAAAGTGATGATGATCAGGCAGCCTCTGTTTTCACTGACGATGGTTGAGGGATCAATATTGGCAGGACCCTGCTGTGCTCTTTCGTGTAGTGTTGTGGGATTTTACACGCTGGCAGAGAGGTTCTGCAGAAGGTGTAGCGAGGATTTACCAGAATGAGACCAGAACTGAGAGTTTATCCCTCTCAGAAAGTAACAATTGGCAGTCTAGGTCTCATTCCCTTAGGAAAGAAGGCATGAGGGTGTGTCCTCAGATGTCTGCAGGATTGTGAAATGGATTGATAAAGTTGTCTTGGGGACGACTTTTCCACACAGACGAGTCCAGAATGTAACATAGTCACGAACAAATTCAACGGGAAATTCAGAAGAAGTTTGTTTACCAGAGGGAAAACAAATATAGTACTCGCTATCACATGGAGCAACCGAGGCAAATAACATGGATGCATTAAGCAGAAGTTAGACAAGCACATTGGGAGGAAAGGAATGGAAGAACTTACAGATGGAGTTTGTCAAAGGGAATTTGGAGAGGGCTTGTGTGGAATACACATACTGAATGGAGTTGATGGGCCAAATGGCATGTTCTGTGCTGTAAATAGTTTGTAACTTTGTGTCTACTTTATCTGTGCTCTTCAGACGAGGCATTTGTTGTTTATATGGAGAACCCAGAAACCCAGTGGTTACATAAACCACTTGCACAGTAACAGCAGATACATTATGGATCTATCTCAGCATCAGATATCTAGCGGACACAAGTTAGTCAAACACTGAATCCTAGTAGCAGATTTCCCTGAAGAGAAGCAGAGTTCCAGTTGCTATACTGAACCTCTTTGTCCTTGCAGTTCCAGAGAACAGAAATCTCCCAGAACTATAAAGACTAATATCTAGTATTAAGATTTGATTTAATTTTGTGCCCATTGTTGAAAACATGTATGTGCCAACACTGAGCGAAGACAGTGTCAGACTCAACTGTGTGCTGCCCACCGTGGTTCAATAGCCATCATGAAGGTTTGAAAGTTTGTCACATTGTTGTGGAGCCTCAAGTGGATGTATCAGAGAGCTGGTGGCATCTGTGGAACCAAACTTCAGTGGAGCTGGGAGAGTGGAGAAAGTGGCCAGAAATGTAAATGTTCATTATATTCCACCTGACACAATTTTCATGGCTCGCATTTCCTCTTCAACTTCATTTTTCCTTTGAACATGAGTTCAGCTTAAATCGCATCTTCAAACCCTGGATCCCTGAGGCCCACCCAGCATCATTACTTGTGTCTTCACTCTGAACCTTCTCTCTTCCATCCCTGTCGTTTCCAGGTAAAGTGGTTACATTTACACTCACACGCTCTTCCAAACGTAGCCCCTTTAGTAATCAAAACCAGGTGAGAACAGCGGTGTCCATGAATATTCATATTCCTCGAGATCCATCCCGGTTTCCAATTCTCTGCATTGACAGCAGCTTCATATTGATTGGCTATGCGCAGTGAATTGTCAAAGTGGATATACCCTTAATGTCCCATGTTCCACTGTGCAATATCCACCACAGGTCCACATTAATATAGCCCGGGCCTTTCCTGAACTATTCAGTCCCACTGTGACCATCTGACCCGATAATACATCTAAATCACGAGTGTCTTAAATATCAGCCTGAATATAATTTGTTACCAACATGACAGATGGAACTTTTAATTGCAATGGTCTCGAAATGAATGAAAATTAGCCATTTATACCCACCAAATCCTTTCTGTCGGAAAGGCAACCTAATACTTACCATGTTGACATCCTTTGAGTATTTTCCGTACCTTGTCCACTTCACTTTCCAGATCTATCAGCCAGTCTCACATCGATCCTACTATCTTAAAACCTTTCTGATGAAATATTGGACCCCCTTTCCATTTTGCTGATTATTTATGTGACCATAGGCATCATATATCTGTGGAATCTAGTTGACCACTTCCTCCTGATCAGAAACTATTGGCGTTCACCCTCAGCAAATCCTTTGTTTTCAGAAGCTAACCAGATATAAGACCATAAGACATAGGAGCAGAATTAGGCCACTCGGCCCATCAAGTCTGCTCCGCCGTTCAATCATGGCTGATATTTTCTCATCCCCATTTTCCTGCCTTCTCCCCGTAACCCTTGATCCTCTTATTGATCAAGAACCTATCAGTGATTTGGCCTCTACATCCTAAGCGGCAAAGAGTTCCACAGATTCACGACCCTCTGGCTGAAGAAATTCCTCCTCACCTCTGTTTTAAAGGCTGCACAAAGTGTCCATCTTTAAACTGCTGTTATATAAAATGACCCCTCAAAAGTTGAAATGAAAAATATCCTTGAGCTGGCTGCGTTTCGTCATTAACTAAACAGCTCAGGGGATGGTAGGCCTTGTCTTAGTAATATGTGCTGTTGACTTCCAGGACTCAAGGAATTACTTCGTAACAGATCTTGGCGAGAAAAGCGCTGTATCTTCACTCTTTTCGATTACAATCACTATAATAAGATCTTTGAGATGGATCTCCCGTGTGTGAAGGATCTGACGCAGAAGATACTTTGGTTACCGTCCACAACCAGCACCACAGTCAGTACCACAATCAGTCGCTCACCTCTTCCTTTCAGTTTGAGTCAGAGCCCAGGTAACATTTTTCTCTCTCTTTTCCTTCTTGGGAGCGGGGAGTTCCGACATGGGAGAAAAGGCAAGTGATTGACAGCCCCAAATCCATTCACTGGCCAATGGGAGCAGAGCGGAAGATGTCATTTACTTAGTGGAGATTGTGTTATTGATCGAGTCTGGCAAATTGGACACATAGTGGAAATGAGGTGCTCCCTGTCGGTGGGGACACGGAGCAGCGAAGTTCTGTGTATAACAAATTGTTGGTATCCCCTTTCTGCTTTCCTGCTATTTATAATGCATTCATTGACTCTCAATGCTGCGCACATTTTTGTTTGTGAGAGCTGACCAGAATTTGGACAGGAAGAAGGTGGCTTTGTGGTATTATGGAAAGCATAGAATGAGGCGAAAGTTAAACGTTTGAATCTGGACGGGCTGTAATTGTTTACGAAATGTCTTGGATCAGAGTCAACAGCTGCTGCTCAGGACTGCATCAAAATGAATTCACTGATTGTTCATGATTGTTGTGTCTGGATTTATAATGTGTCGCTGCGGGGGTGTGGGGGGGGGGGGGTTTACTTTGTGTTTCTTTATCTGTGTGCTTAGAAAGGCTTAAAAATTAGTTAGCTTCATGCTGATCATAATAATAATAATAATCGCTTATTGTCACAAGTAGGCTTCAATTAAGTTACTGTGAAAAGCCCCTAGTCGCCACATTCTGCTGCCTGCTCGGGGAGGCCGGTACGGGAATTGAACCCGCGCTGCTGGCATTGTTCTGCATCACATGCCAGCTGTTTAGCCCACTGTGCTAAACCAACCCCTTTATTAAGTGTGTTCCAGAGAAAGATTGTGTGTTTTAGACCTGTGGGAAAATATTATTTACAGGAACTTGCACCGGGTACATGAAGAGTTCATCCACAAACTTACTCAATAATAATAACCTTTTTATTGTAGGCTTACACAAGTAGGCTTACACACTGCAATGAAGTTCTGTGAAAAGCCCCTCGTCGCCATATTCCAGCGCCTGTTTGGGTACACGGAGGGAGAATTCAGAATTCTCAGACGGTATGGGATTTGAACCCACGTTGCTGGCCTTGTTCTGCACCACAAACCAGCTGTCTAGCCCACTGAGCTAAACCAGCCTCTCCTGCACTTACCTGCATTCTCATTGGTTGGATGTTAACTAAGGCAGAGCACAGGGGGCGATTTGCTTCTGGCCCCAGAACCATGGGAGGGTGTGGTAGTTGCTGGGCAACAAACACTTGTACTGATGAGAAAGGGTTTGAATCCTCAATCTTTCAAATCCCGTTGCACCTATTCACAGTATATTAGAAAAGATAACATTGATTCCTCGTGCGTGAAAGATCTCCCAGAGAAGAAGCTTCAATCGCAGTCGGCAGCCATATCAGTCAGTTGCAGACCACTTCCAATCAGTTTGGTGCACAGCCGCAGTAACGTTTTTCCCTTTTGCTTTTACCTACTCCCCAAAAATCCAATACTCCACTGTCCTGGGTCTGGTGGACCCATTGTTTCAGCCTATTCCTGCTTCACTTAACCTTTTTCCTATCTAGACTCTACTTTATCTCCAGACCTGAATTTGAGATTCTTCTTGCACTTTCCAGTTTCTTGGCCTGAAATGCCTCCTCTTCGCTATGGATGTCTAATCTCTCCACAACCCCGTTCGCGCCCACCAGGACAGTCTGAGGGCTCTGTTTCTTCTGTGAACGGAGGCCGGAACAATTCCCTTCCACCACCAGCCTCCCCGCCAGGCTGAACGTGTTCTCTTGTTGAACAATTTCTCCTTTGACATGTCTGACTTCCATTGCGATTCCAGACCAGACCCCGAGTCTTGTTTAGATACTGAGCAGAAACCCCATTATTTCGGGCAGCACGGTGGGGCAGTGGGTTAGCACTGCTGCCTCATGACAGCGAGGTCCCAGGTTCGATCCCGACTCTGGGTCACTGTCCATGTGGGGTTTGCACATTCTCCCCCTGTTTGCATGGGTTTCGCCCCCACAACCCAACGGTGTGCAGGCTAGGTAGATAGACCATGCTAAATTGCCCCTTAATTGGAAAAAATGAATTGGGTACTAAGTTCATTTCGAAAATGTAAACCCCGGTATTTTATTTAATTTGTACGACTGCGAGGAATGGATACTTCGCTCCAGGAGTGACTCCACGCACAAATAGAGATACGGTATATTAAAACCAACTTCATGATTAATGCAGGATGGAAATAATTTTTTTAAAAATCTTTTTATTGGCATTTTCAAAATTATATACATTGCTGTTCATTTTCATTTATCGCACAGTCACAAAGGTTCCTTCTTAGGTTTCTCTATTTACAGCCTGTCGCCGTCTGGCTCAGCATACCATCCTCCCTATCCCCGCCCCCCTTCAGCTCCTCTCTCCTTGACCTCCCTTCCCCCCTTTATCACTGCTGGTCCCCATTTTTCCTGCTGGGTTTTGCAACCACACCTTGCCCCCCCCCCCCCCCCCCCCCCCCAACACACACACACTCCCCGGTCCTCCCTTGCTTTCCTCTTTCGATGCTGTCCTGGCTATTTCCCCCTGGCTACTGGCTCTTTATTTACTTATGTGTTGGCTACAAACAGGTGTTGGAACAGTTGGGTGAATGGTTCCCATGTTTTGTGGAAACCCTCACCGACCCACGGATGGTGAATTTGATTTTCTCCATTTGGAGAAATTCTGGTCAGCCAGTCGGCAGGTTTAGGTGGTGCTGCGGATCGCCAACCAAGCAGCGGGCAATCGGAGGCAAAGGCAAGGGTGTTGGCCCTCCTCCCCATGAAGAGATCTGGCTGGTCTGATACCCCGAAGACCGGCACTTTCGGGCATGGCTCCACCCTCATCCCCACCACTTTGGATATTGCCTCGAAGAAGGCTGTCCAGTACCCAGCAAGTCTGGGGCAAGACCAGAACTTGCGGGCATGGTTGGCCGGGCCTCCTTGGCACCGTTCACACCTATTCTCCACTTCCGGGAAGAACTTACTCATACGGGTTCTCGTCAAGTGGGCTCTATATACCACTGCGATAGCTGCGTTAGGTTGAGTCTCGCACATGTGGAGTTAGAGTTGACCCTATGCAGTGCTTCGCTCCAGAGTCCCCACCCTATTCTGAACCCCAAGTCTTCCTCCCATTTCCTCCTTGTCATGCCCAGTTCGGTGTCGGCCCTCTCTAGCAGTCGTTCGTACATGTCACTACAGTTCCCGGTTGAGGCCGTACTCATGTGTGCGGAACTTGGCTATAAGTTTCTGCTCGGCGATTCTGCGTTGTCGCGTGTCCTGAAGGCCGCCTTGGAGAACGCTTACCCGGAGATCAGAGGCTGAATGACCTTGACTGCTGAAGTGTTCCCCGACTGGAAGGGAACATTCCTGCCTGGTGATTGTCGCGCGATGTCCGTTCATTCATTGTCGCAGCGTCTGCATGTGTCTACCAACTGTCCTGGCTTGAGACAATTCACACCTCTTTAACCTGGGGTTACCCCTATCTCTGGATCTGTAAAGACTGGATTACCTGCAAATGCTCGCATTCTAAGCATTGTCTGGCATCTTATATGGGGCCGTTCTTATATTACAAAAGTGAATACACTTTGAAAACTTTTCTCATTGGCTGTAGTAATGAAAGGCGCTCTGTAAATGTAAGACTTCCTTTTATTCTTTTACCCCCCTCGGTGCTGGTTTACTTTTTATTTTGTTGTTCCATCGTTTTACACCACAGGCGGGTCAGATGGGCAACACGGGAATCGGCAATAGATCCAACATTACACCAATCACAAACAAAGTAGATCGCAGGCGATCTGACAGTTTGGGGAGGATTGTGATAAATCACAGCAAGGGATAAGTAAACTTTCAGAGTGAGAGTTTAAATGGCAAATGAACCTCAATGCAGATAAGTGCGAGGTAATACACTCTCGTACAAAGAATTAAGGTGAGGACGTTGTCCTTGGAAAAGAAGTGTCCCAGTGAGGTAGATGGGCACCGGTACACAAATCACTGAAAATAGTGACGCCAGTTACTGAGGTCTTTCAAAACAGCAAACACGATAATTGGAATAATTTCCGGAGGGCTAGAATTGAAAAGCAGAGAAATTAAATCAATGTTTTACACATCCTTAGTCTGCCCAAACCCACAGTGCTGGGAACTATTTTTTCTCTTCATTTTATGATAAGGATGTACATGCAATAGAGAAGGTAGAAAGAAGATTTGGTTGAAGGAGACCAGAAATGGGAGAAACCTGGGGCGCGCTTTATCTCCTGTCCCGTTTTGGGTGCGTATATGGGACTTTCCTTTTTGTCCTCGGTCAGGAACACCCGCACTAACCTCACTTCCTGTGCTGTCCGGCTAAGCTTGACAGTACAGGAAGTGATTGGTGCGCAATTTTGTAAATGTCACCCCGATTGCTCGACCCCTCTCGGCTCCCCAATGCGGCCTTCGGACCACCCCCCTCCCCCCACAACATCCCAACTTACCTCTTCAGGGGGTCCGCAAGCCCCCATCAACCCACCTCGTAAGAGCAGGGCTCAATCCCTGCATGGGCAACCAGGCACGCGGGCATCTTGACACTGCCATCTGGCCAGGGTGGCTTTGCCAGGGTGCACTGCCAGGAATTGGGGCCTGGTAGATTCCACCCTCCCCACCCACTCTCCAGGTGCTGTTCCACCTGGTCCAGGTTTGTATGGACCAGTGTTCAATGGCGCCGTGGCGACATCTCCTAGGCGAGGCCATTATATAGAACATACAGTGCAGAAGGAGGCCATTCGGCCCATCATGTCTGCACCGACCCACTTAAGCCCTCACTTCCACCCTATCCCCGTAACCCAGTAATCCATACTAACCATTTTTTGGTCACTAAGGGCAATTTATCATGGCCAATCCACCTAACCTGCACGTCTTTGGATTGTGGGAGAAAACCGGAGCACCCGGAGGAAACCCACGCAGACACGGGGGGAACGTACAGATTCCGCACAGACAGTGACCCAGCGGGGAATCAAACCTGGGACCCTAGCGCTGTGAAGCCACAGTGCTATCCACTTGTGCTACCATGCTGCCCTGGTCCTGGTCCTCGCTGACATATTTAAATGAGTCTAATGGCTTGCTTAAATATAGATCGTGACATCTCAAGAGATCTTGTTAGACATCGCGAGGCATTCCGAGCGTCCCAAATCTTGCAAGGCACCTGTTCTGAGATTTAATGACCTTGATTCATCACCAGTTCAATCGTGCCCCTGATTGAAGAAAGTTGGGAGGGGCTTGTGTGGAACATAAATTAGGTGGGCCTGATGTACCAGACGGTCTGTTCTGTGTTGTAAATGCTTCGTAACCTTGTTTTTGTTGTCTGTATTCTCAGTTGATACTTCTCTTCATTATCCAGTTGATCTCGAAACGAGTGGTCCCAAGACCACTGACTCATTGTGAGCTGACATATTACAGATATATCTCAGCACCAGATATCCAGCAGAGGCTCGACAGTCAAAGACTGGCTCCTCATAGCAAATCTCACTGGAGAAAAGCAGAATTCCAGTTGCTATAATGAACCTCTTTGTCCTTGATTTCCACAGAATACAACACTCCTAGAACTCTAAAGACTAATATTAGTATTTAATGGTATTTAGTGCGTATTGTTGAAAGTATATATGTGCCGGCTTTGAGCAAAGACAGCGTCAGACTTGGCTGTGTGCTGCCCATCACGGTTCAGTCGCCTACACTGAGGTTTGATAGTTTGTTGCATTGGCGAGGATTCTTAAGAGGATGCATCAGAGGGCTGGTGACTTCTGCAGAATTGAAACTGCAGTGGAGAGAATGGAGAAAGTGGATGAAAATCGAAATGGTCAATCTATATCTGACCTGACACAATTTTCTGTCCTCAATCACCTTTTCTCTTCATTATTCTTGTGAAACCTAAGACCAGTTCTTGAATCTTTACCTTCATACCTTGCAGCCTGAAGGCCGAGTATCCTTACTTGTCTCGCTCTGAACTCTCTCCATTCCATCAATGTCCTTTTGCAGGCCGAGTGATCAAATTTACACACTCTGTTCCAAACATGGCCTCTCAAGTGACTCTCACTTGGCATAGATCGCTAGGGTTTATTAATATCCAGATCCTTCCAGAGCCATGCCTAGTTGCTGACTCACCTCATTGACAGCAGTTTCATATTCATAGAAGCACAGAATTTACAGTACAGAAGGAGGCCATTCGGCCCACCGAGTCTGCACCGGCTCTTGGAAAGAGCACCCTACTGAAGCCCACGCCTCCACCCTATCCCTGTAACCCAGTAGCCCCACCTAACCTTTTGGATACACTAAGGGGCAATTTAGTGTGGCCAATCCACCTAACCCAACCTGTGGGAGGAAACCGGAGCACCCGGAGGAAACCCACCCAGACACGGGGAGAACGTGCAGACTCCACACAGTCGCCCGAGGCTGGAATTGAACCCGGGTCCTTAGTGCTGTGAGGCAGCAGTGCTAACCACTGTGCTGCCCATATTGTTTGGATGTCCAGTGTTTGTGTGTGTATATATGTTTACCATATTCCACTTGTGCATTATGCAACCAAGATCCACATTGACGTCCCTTTCAGTAACTGTACTGCTGAACTTTCCAGGTCTCTTTCAGTCAGCTCCATGGTGGTCACCTTACCCAAAATAAATCTGGTGCAGAATAACGTAATAGATTATATGCCAATAAAACAAGAGGCACCCCAGAACAGATGCCTGTGGAACTATCAGCGGTCTTCAAACAGATCTATCCTCAATCTTACTTATCACTTTTCTTGCTATTGCAAAGCCAACCTACCATTGATTCACCTTAAGCATGTTCAGTGTCCCATCCCCCTTATCCATTTCAGATCTTCTTCAATTCGCCTCGTATTGATACTTTGACCATTCAGGTTTCCTGGTGAAATATTTTGTGCTCTCTTCCATATGGCTGATTATTTCAGTGATAGTCAGCACCTCGGAACTGCTGCCTAGATAATCTCAATCAGAAACTATTACCATTAATCCTTAGCAACTTTATTTTCAAAAAATCAACTATATGTGTCCTCAGTTTCACAAATGTTCAACTTTAAACCCATCATATGAGACATTGGGCGCGATTCTCCCAAACATTTTGAAGTTAATTACTGGTGGGTTTTTCAGGGAGTTTCCCGTCGGCTTTACTGGCGAGTTCCCCACCACCATTCAATGACGCTGTGTCACATTTTTGGGCCCTGGGGTGTTTCTCACACTTAGAATTTTTTTTAGCACTGGGGAGCTGAACTCAGAGATTGGGCCACCATTTTGAAAGGGTGTCCTGATCTCTAAGTGAACCTGTCATGGGCAATGTCCCCCCTCCCCCCCCCCCCCCCCACACACACACATGGACACTTCCCCACACACCCCCGCCCCCCAAGTGAGGACACCCCGCTATGGGATCCCTGGGGGCTCCCCCTCTTCAGTCCCCCAGGCCCTTTACAACACCCCTTCCCTTCCCGGACCCCCACCCATCACCCCTGCAACTTTCTGGAGGCCACTACTTAACTGTCCTGCACTCTCCCACCCTTCAAACCCCCCTCCCCCCTAATTTTATGGGCATGGTTCCCCTCACCACCCTGGCATTCGGGCACCCTTGCACTGTCACACTGACACCCAGGCAGTGCCCCTGCTGGCTTGACAGTGCCACTCAGTTGGGCAATGCCAAGATGCCTGTGTTCTAGCGAGAGGGCCAGGGAGCCACCCTGCATTGACCCTGACCACCCAGGGTTCTCCGATGGCCCGGGAGACCTCCTGGGTGTCGTTCCGCCTGGTCTACGTTTGTGTGGACCAGCACTGATCGGCGCCCAGCTGCAGACCCCTGGGGAGGCCGGAGAATCGAGGGAGCCCGGTGGATGCAGGGTAGGTAAGTTGTAAATAGGTTTAAGACCTACGTCCGCGAGCATCATTCTGTTCCGTCCATTTGGGGCGGGGTTCCGACTCCGACATCCCGTGGGATTCCGGAGAATCTTGCGAGGCGAGGAGGCCCCTCCCCGGATTCTACAGCCATGTTACGCTCTCCCTTGAACGCGGCCAGAGAATTGCTCCCACTATCCCTTAAAAGTTGAAATATTTAATGTCCGTCGATGGCCAAATCCACCATTAACTAGACAGTGCAGTGAACCACAGGCCTTGTCTTAGTAATATGTACTGTTAACTTCCAGGACTTCAGGAATTGTTTCGTAACAGACGATTGCCTCGGCAAGCAAAGCACTGTGTCATCTCGATTTTACATTACGATCACTACAATAAGATCTTTGAGATGGATCTCCCGTGTGTGAAGGATCTGGTACAGAAGATACTCGGGTTACTGCCCACAACCAGCACCACAGTCAGTACCACAGTCAGTCGCTCACCTCCTCCTTTCAGTCTGAGTCAGAGCCCAGGTAACATTTTCTCTCTTCCTTGTGAGTGGGGACTTCCTACTTGGGAGCAAAGGCAAGTGATTGATGGGCTGAATCTCATTCACTGGCCCATGGCAGCAGAAGCTGCAGATATAATTTGCTAACTGGAGATTGTGTTTATTGAGGGAGCGCGGTGAGCTGGGAACCTCACAGTGGGAACGAGCTGGGAACCAGGTTCTGTCAGGGGACAGTGAAGTTCTGTAGATGACGTAGCCGATATTCTCTTTGCTTTCTCGAGACTCTCTCAGTTTCACTGCAAAATGTGATCCATTCTTTGACCATCATCACCAGCAATGGTGGACAGCCCCTTTGTGGGATCTGTTAAAGAGGTTGATTTGGATTTGGATTGGTTTTGTTTATTGTCACTTGTACTGAGGTACAATGAAAAGTATTTTTCTGCGAGCAGCTCAAGCAGGTCATTCAGTACATGAAAAGAAAAGAAAATGCATGAAAGGGCAACATAAGGTACACAATGTAAATGCATAGACACCGGCATCGGGTGAAGCATCCAGGAGTGTCGTATGATCAGGTCAGTCCATAAGAGGGTTTAGGAGTCTGTAAATAGCAGAGAAGAAGCTGTTTTTGAATCTCTTTGTGCGTGTTCTGAGACTTTTGTATCTCCTGCCCGATGGAAGAAGTTGGAAGAGTGAGTAAACCGGGTGGGAGGGGTCTTTGATTATGCTGCCCGCTTTCCCAAGGCAACGGGAGGTGTAGATGGAGTCAATGGATGGGAGGCAGGTTCATGTGATGGACTGGGCTGGGTTCACGACTCTCTGAAGTTTCTTGCGGTCCTGGGCCGAGCAGTTGCCATACCAGGGTGTGATGCAGCCAGATAGGATGCTTGCTATGGTGCATCTATAAAAGTTGATAAGAGTCTGTGTGGACATGCCGAATTTCCTTTGTTTCCTGAGGAAATAAAGGCACTGTTGTACTTTTTTGGTGGTAGGGTCAATGTGGGTGGACTAGGACAGATTTTTGGTGATGTGCACCCCTCGGAATTTGAAGCTGTCAACCATCTCCACCTCGGCCCCGTTGATGCTGACAGGGGTGTATACGATATTTTGCTTCCTGACGTCAATAACCAGCTCTTTAGTTTTGTTGGCATTGAGGGAGAGATTATTGTCATTACACCACTCCACTGGGATCTCTATCTCCCTCCTGTATTCTAACTTGTCGTTGTTTGAGATCCACCCCACTGTGATCGTGTCATCAGCAAACTTGTAGATGGAATTGGAACCAAATTTTGCCATGGAGCCGTCTGTGTACAGGGAGTATAGTAGGGGGCTAAGTACACAGCCTTGTGGGTCCCCGGTATTGAGGACTATTGCGGAGGAGGTGTTGTTGTTTAATCTTACTGATTGTGACCTGTGGGTCAGAAAGTCGAGGATCCAGTTGCAGAGTGAGAAGTCAAGTCCTAGATTTTGGAGTTTTCATATGAGCTTGACTGGGTTTATGGAGTTGAAGGCGGAGCTGCAGTCAATAAATAGGAGTCTGATGTAGGAGTCTTTGTTGTTGAGATGCTCCAGGGATGAATGTAGGGCCAGGGAGATGGCGCCTGCTGTGAACCGGTTGCGGCAGTATGCGAACAAGGCATTCTGGGAGTATGGAGTTGATGTGCCTCATGACCAACATGGAATGCATGTACTGGGCTGATGGGCTGAGTGTAGATCTCGGGAGATGGTGGCTGCTGTGGACCAGTTGTGGCAGTATTCGAATTGCAGTGGATCAAGGCATCCTGGGAGTATAGAGTTGATGTGCCTCATGACCAACCTCCCGAAGCAGTTCATTATGATTGATGTCAGGGCCAACGGACGGTAGTCATTGAGGCACGTAGCCTGGTTCTCCTGAATCGGGCAAGGAGACCATGTAGCTATCTATACAAGAAGCCAAAAGTTAGGTGACAGAATAAAATGCTTGAATCTGCAGAGTGAGGACAGTGCTGCAAATATTTGGGGAACAAAATCAACCTCCTTAGAGGCGATGGTGTAGTGGTATTGCTGCTGGACTAGTATTCCAGAGACCCCGCATAATGATCTGGGAACCTGGGTTTGAATCCCACCACAGCAGGTGATGGAATTTAAACTCAATAACGCATCTGGAATTAAACGTCTAATGATGACCATGAAACCATTGTCGACTGTCGGAAAAACACAGCCTGGTTCGCTAATGTCGTTTTATGGACAGAAATCTGCCGTCCTTACCCGGTCTGGCCTACATGTCACTCCAGACGTAACAGCAATGTGGTTGGCTCTTAACTGCCCCTCAAGGGCAATTAGGGATGGGCAATAAATGCCGACATAGCCTGCAACACCCATGCCCCATGAGTGAATTTTAAAAAAGGAACAGGCAAATGTTGCTGCTCAGTATGAAAATCTAGTACAGGCATGATGGGTTGAATGGCCTCCTCCTGCACTGTAACAATTCTGAGATTAATTTATTGATGATTGTTCCATTTGGCTTAATAGTAATAAAAAATAATAATAATCGCCTATTGTCACAAGTAGGCTTCAGTGGAGTTACTGTGAAAAGCCCCTAGTCAGCACCTTCCGACGCCGGTACGGGAATTGAACCCGCGCTGCTAGCGTTGTTCTGCATTACAAGCCAGCTGTTTAGCCCACTGTGCTAAACCAGCCCCGAAGCTTGAGTTGGAACAGTGAAGTTTTATTTGCCTGGTTCACAAGTAGGCTTTCATTAACACTGCAATGAAGTTACTCTGAAAATCCACAGTAACTTCATTGCAGTGTTAATGTAAACCGACTTGTGACACTAATAAAGATTATTATTTTTGTCGGAGCATATTTACAGTTTATGATGCTGACTCATTAATTAGTTGATCATAATTGTTCACCAATGGTCAACATCAGTACCCCCTTTGGTAAGTACTCTCCCCATACCCACTCTCCCCCCATTCCCGTAACCCCATAGCCTAAGCTGTACATCCCTGGACACTAAGTACCAGCCTCCCTGTACAGGTGCCGGAATGTGGCGACTAGGGGCTTTTCACAGTAACTTCATTGAAGCCTACTTGTGACAATAAGCTATTTTCATTAATGGGCAATTTAGGCAGCACGGTGGCACAGTGGTTAGCATTGCTGCCTACGGCGCTGAGGACCCGGGTTCGAATCCCGGCCCTGGGTCACTGTCCGTGTGGAGTTTGCACATTCTCCCCGTGTCTGCGTGGGTTTCACCCCCACAACCCAAAGATGTGCAGGATAGGTAGATTGGCCACTCTAAATTGCCCCTTAATTGGAAAAAATAATTGGGTACTCTAAATTTAAAAAAAAAAAATTAATGGGCAATTTATCATGGCCAATCCACCTAACCTGCACATCTCTGGACTGTGGGAGGAAACTGGAGCACCCGGAGGAAACCCACGCAGACAGGGGGAGAACGCACAAACTCCCCACAGACAATCACCCGAGGCTGGAATTAAACCCGGGTTCCTGCCGCTGTGAGGCAGCAGTGCTAGCCAATGTGCCACCGTGCCGCCCTGCTGCTGTATCTGCAATTTTTAAGAAATCCTCACAAAGCCAAGGGAAAGAAAATCAATGGACAAAATGTCACTTTTTAAAACTTTAGCTGAAACAAACCAACTAAAATTCGCACATGAATTAATAGGTGGAGGATATTTCAAATGAAAAGCTAAATTTCACTTTAAACAGAAAGTGCAGCAAAGGTACGCCTCAAGCACTAGCATTATTTTCCACAAAATGTGGGAGCGCATGCAATCTTACAGTGCAGAAGGAGGCCATTCGGCCCATTGAGTCTGCTCAATCCTTCGAAAGAGCACCTTAGCTGAGCCCACCCTCCAGCCCCATCCCCTAACCCCGAGCATTGATCACGGCTAATCCACCTAATCTGCATATTGTTGGACTGTGGGAGGAAACAGGAGCACCCAGAGGACACGGGAGCACCCGGAGGAAACCCACGCAGATGCGGGGAGAACATACATACTCCACACAGTCACCCGGCGCCGGAATCGAACCCGAGTCTTGGTGCTGTGAGGCAGCGGTGATAAGGGGCTGGTTTAGCTCAGTGGGCTAAACAGGTTGCTTGTAATGCAGAGCAAGGCAGCAGCGTGGGTTCAATTCCCGTACCGGCCTCCTCGAACAGGCGCCGGAATGTGGCGACTAGGGGTTTTTCACAGTCACTTCATTGAAGCCTACTTGTGACAATAAGCGATTATTATTATTATTATTAATCACTGTTCCACCGTTCCACCCGTGTAGGATGTCTCACTTCCTACGCAATCATTTTGGCCCTTAAGTCATACTCACTATTAGCCATAATTCACCCAAAACCTTCAGACATAGTTGCTACCGACAAGGTGCATGTCTACAACCTTTCTCGCTCTCAGGTCATGACAGTCCTGATGGTAGAGAATCTCCAGCTCCTTTGCATAGTTGGTGGGCCCAGGTGGCACTGAAACAGCAGCAATGGGCCTTCTACAATCCACAATCCCTTGCCCTTGCTGTCTTCAGTGTTTTGTCTTTTCCAACTGTATAACACACACAGTAACCCAGATTCTGCTCTAATCTCAGAAATCTGCTTCTGCATCAGGTTCTGTTTTAAATCTGCCAGACATTAAACTGTTCCATTCAGGGAGAACCTTGCTTTTTAATTTCACCAGAATTCTCAATGTATTCTGCAATGCCAAACAGAAAATTGTTCTATTTGGAAAGAACATTGCACCTTTCCTCTTTGCAAGAAATCACAGTTTGTTCTGAACGCCGAAATAGGAAACATTATCTGATCCAATCTCACTGCAATTAGGTTTCTAGTTACCCCTTGTTTCTCAGCTGTTCCTCCCCATGGCAACCCCAGGTCTGCAGGGTATTTCTTGGAACCTAACTTTTAAAAATTCTTCCATGTTAACATTCTTCACTGGCAAGGTCAGAATTTGTTGCCCATTCCAAATTGCCATTAAACTGAGTGAGTTGCTGGGCCATTAAGAGTCAATAACATTGCTGTGGTTCTGGAGTCACACGTAGGACAGACCAGGGTATAGATGGCAGATTTCCTTCCTTAAAGGATATTAGTGAACCTAATTAAATAATTAGGAAATCAATTAATGCTGTTGCAGAGGACTTCCCTCTCCCCCACACGCCAACCCACTCTGGTGTTGAGGGGGCTTTGAGAATGTGTGCCGATAATTGTCTACACTGCTCACTCACTCTTTTCCCTACTGCTACTTCAGCATTGTATTGTCCTTTTTGACTGAGCTGGCACTTGTGACACATTAACAATCCTTGGGCAGTGGGCCAATTGAATGGTTCTTTATTATGTGAAACGTGGATCGAATGTGCAAACGTCACCATTGCACCTGTGGCCGAGGCGAACGACGATTACTAATTGAAGGAAAGCTTGGTTTCTCTTGGATTGATGCCAGAGACGCTGCTGTCCAATTGCAAAGGAGGCCACTTGGACAACTGGAGATGTGACGCTCGGGATTTACCTCCACAGCAGAGTGAGCGGCAAGGGGTATTTGGCTGCACCGTGTTCTATATCTCCTGAATGAACTGACTCCAACAAAGGTCCAAGTTGGGGTTTTTGTAATTGCTTTGGGGAGGAAATGATTAGGTGAATGTTGGTCTGGGTCTTCATCATTCTCCACTCGCTGATATTTACATCAGTTGTTTGCAGACATCTGAAAGTACCTTTAATTCCCAAAGTATTTTATCCAGCTCGGGGGGGGGGCGGGGGTGGGGGGGGGGGGCGACTGAACAAAGTTTTACGTCACCAAGCAAGAGGTATTTGGACAGATGACCAAAAGCCAGGTCAATGAGGTAGGTTTTAAGTGATGCCTTAAAGGAGGAGATTGTGGCGACGGGTTTTTAGGATGGAATCTCAGAGCTATGGGCCTCAGCAGCTAAAAGGCATGGCCAACGATAGTGGAGTGATTCAAATCCGGGATGTACATTGAATCGATGGAAGAGGTTCCGGAGCACTGTTGAGCTGAAAGACAATAGGGAGATATCTCGGGGCCAGGAGAGATTTGACAGCAAGGGTGAGACTTTTAAAATTTGAGGTGTTGCTGGTCTGGGGACTAATGGAGGTCAGCGCAGGCAGTGATGGGTGAAGGGGGCTTGGCGCAAGTTAGGATGGTGGCAGCAGAATCCGGGTTCATGGTGGAGAAGATGGAAGGCGGGCCAGGAGAGGAATAGAATGGTTGAATCTGAAGGCAATTCATCAGAGTTTCAGCTGAGGCAGGGGTGAACCTGGGCGATATCAGGACTGTCTCAGTTGTGATTCTCAGTACCAGTTGACTGACTGACTGTCTAGCCTTTTGACACTAACCTGTTGGATAAGAGAGCTGTTGGCACCTGTGAAACCCAAACACTGGCGGGGAATGAAAAGTCAAGTGAAGAAAATCTAAATTTCTCCTGTCCTACCGCATCTCCATTGTTCTCCGACCTGTTTTCAGTGCTGTAGGCCTACCCTCAGTGTTTCAAACCAGCCTTTTCTTTTCATTGATTTGGTTTAGTTCATCGCTTCTCCGTGGGGCAGGCTGCTCGAGAATTTACAGATGCCTGCCATCCACTTTGTGAGCGACCAAATACGGACCTTCCCCTTGGCTGCTGGTGGGCTGACCCATTCACTGCTGGGCTTGACCAATACACTCACTTGTCAACAATGATGAGCTGGTGGGGGTGTCCTCCTGGAGCTGGGGCAGTAAGAAAGGTCTTTTGGGTATGCAGAATGGGGACAGACCTGACTCTTATTTCCATCTGCCCCAGCAAGTGGACCTCTTGCCATTGGCACTCACCACCTGCGCCCTGCTGTCAGACAAACTCGGTCCATTACCCTCGGCTCCGTGCGGCGTAATCAGTGTCAAATTGTTGAATTTCCTCTGATATTTCAATTAAGTAATACCTGCAGGATGGTCTGCATCCAGTCAGGATGTAAACCACTCGAGTACATGCCTTGTCTTAGTAACATGTACTGTTGACTCCTAGGATTTCTGAACCTGTTTGGTAACAGACGCCTCTCCTACAGAGAAAAGACTTGCGTCCGTGCCCTTTCACGATATCACTCCTTCTCCAGGAGGTATCGCATGGACCTTCCTTGTGCGGTGGACCTGGCGGCGAAGATGACCCATTTTCAAACCACAACCATTGCTACCACCAGCGCCACAGTCAGCACCACACTCCCTTTCACTCTGACCGAGGTCCCAGGTAATGTTTTTTCTTTTCCTACTCTCAGTTTCTGCTGATACCCAGTGGCGGCCCCAGTGATTGGGAGACGGCAGAGTCTATTGCTGGAGGCATTCCCAGAGTTCGGGTCCTTCCAAGTCACAACGTTTTGACTTCACAGTGTTGCATTTCCAACCTGGAAGTCATAGAACATAGAACATACAGTGCAGAAGGAGGCCATTCGGCCCATTGAGTCTGCACCGACCCACTTAAGCCCTCACTTCCACCCTATCCCCGTAACCCAATAACCCCTCCTAACCTATTTTGGTCACTAAGGGCAATTTATCATGGCCAATCCACCTAACCTGCACGTCTTTGGACTGTGGGAGGAAACCGGAGCATCCGGAGAAAACCCACGCACACACGGGGAGAACTTGCAGACTCCGCACAGACAGTGACCCAGCGGGGAATCGAAAATCGAACCTTGGGGCCCTGGCGCTGAAGCCACAGTGCTAACCACTTGTGCTACCGTGCTGCCCTCCCAGACGGGCCCCCAGGCACAGGTTAGGAGCTTGCTTCTGCCAACATTGGGAGGTGTTGTGGGGGGGGGGGGGGGGGACACGGGGCGGGGGGGGGGGGGGGGGGACGGTAGAGATGGGGGTTCCATGCGGTTAACGCCTGGGGACCCAGATTTTCCTTCTCCGCAACATTATCCTCCCCTTTCTTCAGCCTGGGGAATGCGCCTGGCTATGACTAAACATGACAGAATGAAACGCTACCAGCTCATTAACATGTTTAATGAGCCAATCTGCTGCCAGGGAGCTGTCTGACTGCCCACCCTTCTTTCCACCTACATTAAACCCAAATTGGTCCAGTTAGATGCAGTTTAAGGTCAGCCTTAAGATTTTAAGAAGTTGAGAATATCACGATCCCTACCCACCCGTTGTCAGGATTTATGCCGACTGTGTCTGGCTGTGCAGAAATAAGAGGCTTGTGTTTTGCTGAATTAACTCCTTTGGACACTTTTACCATCACCCTCCACCCCACCACCACCCCAGCTCAGCCGCTTCGGGCAAGACTCAGCTGTTGTTTTACTTTGTAACCTCAGGGTGTGGTCGCCTCTGGCAGGGGCATCATTTATTGCTGATCTCTGCTCTCTCTTGAGGTAAGAACGGTCAGATTTCCTTCACTAACATGAACCAAATAACTTTCCACAACAACCCTGCGGCTTCCTGGTCACAGAGTCATCGGGTTTTATCGCATCGAAAGAGGCCCTTCAGTTCTCGTGTCAATGGTTGTCATTTTTACTGATGTCAGCTGATTGATTTCCATGTTTCTTCAATCCTAAATTTAATTCACGGGTTGGGGTTTGGACTAATTAAGATCATTCGTTCAGTAACATGACAACTTCATACTGTCGCCTTGTGATTCAGGAAAAATTGGATGATTCTGTCTCATTGCATCTTCAGGTATGTCCGCAGTGAAGGATCAGTTTACAAGACAAGGTATACAATCATTTAGCAGGTGCTGTGAGAACTGAGCTGATCATTCCTTTGATAACAGAATATTTGTGAGGCTGAGGCCACAGCGAATAAAACAAGACACTGGCGTCACACGGCTGAATCTACCCCCAGCTTGGAGGAGTTGGCCTGGTGATTGCTGGAAAGTGTTCCTTGGGCCCCGTTGCTATAAAGCCGGTCAACCACCAGCCCCCCCCCCTGGTCTCCCAGGGCAGCTGGCTCACTATTGGGGGCTCCCTTGGGAAGCCTGGTCAGATCCCAAAGTCAAGGAGAGAGGGCGGCAGTGTTGTCGAGCACTGTTACTCATTCTGTCTTTACAGAGAGGTGAGTATTGGACAGTAAACCCCCGTTTGAGAGCCCCTTGCTGCAGTCAATACAGGAGACTTTGCTGCCTAGTTGATGTTGAATCTGCAAGCTAGGACCTCCATCACACATTAGGCCCCTGATTGGCTATTAAGGAGGTCAAACGCCCATTTCAGGCATGAGCCCTGGTGAGATTGGGTTAGAGAGACTGGTTGGGGGTAGGGCTGGCCATCCTGGCCAGACAGCAGTCACGGTGAGGCCAATTATTTTCCAAAGCAACGGTTCCTCCGGGTCATTTGCCAGAACTAACTGAAGAAATGAGAGGGTCGAATGCATTGTGGCTGATTACAAGTCCAGGTTTCCTGGGCTACGTCAGGCATTGTCAAACTCAGGGGTGCGCCCGTGAGCGGGTCGCGGGCGGGTGTCGGGAGGGTCGTGGAGCCGTCCTTCACGGCGCTCCTGATCGCGCACATCCCTGTGCAACAGCCGCAGCAGCCGGCTTTTAATAATACCGGCTGTGAGCGGCCTTCAAAAACGCTGCGACCATATAAAAATAAATGCGGCCCCACTGCGCATGCGTGCCCGATCATCGGTGCACGTGCGCAAAACTATGCACCGACGATCGGGCACGCATGTGCAGTGCGGCCGCATTTTTTTTATGTGGTCGCAGCCTTTTTTTTTCAAGTTTGGTGGCGCCAAAGGGACCCAAAACCATTTCCTCCATTTTTGTCAGCAACAAACAAGGGAAGAGAAAATGGTGGGTCGCGAAGGTCGGCTGGCGTAGGTCGCGAAGGTCGGCCGGTGTGGGTCGCGCAGGTCGGCCGGCGTAGGTCGCGAAGGTCGGCCGGTGTGGGTCGCGCAGGTCGGCCGGCGTAGGTCGCGAAGGTCGGCCGGCGTAGGTCGCGAAGGTCGGCCGGTGTGGGTCGCGCAAGTCGGCCGGCGTACGTCCCGAAGGTCGGCCGGGTTGGATCCCGACGGTTGGCTCGTTGGTAAAAATGGGTCCCCGGAAAAAAAGTTTGAAAAATACTGGGCTACAGCACCAAAGACAGCAGCAAAATGTACTGCAGGTAGAGTCTGCACTGGTCGAGTGTGGCTGTGTGTGGGTGTCAGTGGGAGGGGGTTTTTGCAGAGAGTTGTGCCAAGAGAGTGGAAGTGAGCCATGAAAGAAATTATGCCAGTTGTTTAACAACTTTGAATAGGAAAAGAGTTCCGTTGCGTATCACAACACAGACATGGTCAAAGTGTTAAGATGTGCGCAGTGAGATCCTACAAACAGCAGATGCATGAAAGGCCTGATAACTTGTGTTTAGTGGTGTTGAGAATTGGTTGGTCGGGGCAGTAGTTTTTTTAATATGTATCATACCATGGGATCTTTAACATCTGTGTTCGTCATCAGCACAATACAGGGTTGGCACGCATCTACTTCCATTCATCATCTAACCAACGGACTTTTGGCAAAAGCATTTGTTCCTGCATGAGCTGTCCTGGTACATGATTATAAATGAAGGTTGGCTAGATTTCTTCCAGGTAAAGTAATGACAAGTGTAATTGTTTGAATGTAACTTGTTTCATTACTAATAATGCTTTGAGCAAAGTTTTGAAATGAGAATCATCAACATTTCAGGATGTCGTGTCAGAAAATGGCAGCAACGAGCGAAATCTTTTGTTGAAGTTGCATTCAAATAGCGCCTTTCATGACCACCAGGTGTCTGAAACTGCTTTGCAGCCAATTATATATTATGGATGTGTAGTCACTGTTGTAATGTGGGAAAGGAAGTAGCCAATGTGTGCACAGCAAGATCCCGCAACAAAAAAGCAGCTGGAAAGAATCAGAGAATATGTTCAAAGTTTGACGAATATATTGGTACAGGACACGAGAGGAGAACTCCTGTACACTTCTTCAAATACTGATTGTATTTTCTTTTATAATAATTTGAATGGACAGAATGAGACCTCGTCATTAAGATGGCATGCCGACGATGTAGCGCTCCCTCAGGACTGCAATGGGATTTCTACAACAATTAATTGTAGTTCCATGGTCACCATTCTTGAGATTGGATTTATATTCAACATTTGTTAATTGAGTGTAAATTCCACCAGTTGCTGTGGTACGATTTGAACCCCTGTGTCCAGGGCATTCGCCTGGGCTAATTCCACTATGTTACCACAACACCACCAAATTCCATTCCATGGATCACCACGCTGGTCGGCAACTCGGGTTGAACATATTCCTGTAGGTTTCATTGTATGGCCATCCTCCTCCTCCAATTGCTCAGATTGCTCACTCCCCCCCCCCCCCCCCTGCTCAGATTGCTCACATCCCCTCCCCCCCCCCCCCCCCCCCACCGGCACCGACAGGTAAAAAATACCTGACCTGTCTACCTAATCCCATTTGCCAGGGTTTGGCCCACAGCCACGATTGTTAAGACATACCCAGCGCCCAGCGCTCATCCAGGTACTTTTTAAAGGATGTGAGCCAACCTGTCTCTACCACCCTCCCTAGCAGTGCATTCCAGACCATCAACACCCTCTGGGTAAAAAGGTCTTTCCTCAAATCCCCACTGTGTGATTCTATTCCTTTTCCAGCATTTATCCAGTATTCTTTTGAAAGCTACTCTTGAAACCCTTCAGGCAGCGCGTTCCAGATCATCGTAACTTGTAGTTGACTTGCTTCCCTTTGATTGTAGTCCTATCCGAAATGTGTGTGCATTTAAAATGATCCGCAATGACCTGTACTTTTAAAGTGCCTCAATGTTGGAAAAAGTCTCAGGTTGCTTCAGCGGAATGTTATCAAATAGAATTTGACACTGAGCCACGTAAAGAGATGTTAGGACAGGTGTCCAGAAGCCTGGTCAAAGAGGTATGTTTCAAGGAGCTTCCTAAAGGAGGAGATGGAGGCCGAGAGGTTCAGGGTGGTTATTCCAAACCTTGGACCCTAGGCTGCTGAGGATATGGCTGCCAATTGTAGAGTGAAGGAAATCGAGGAAGCACCAGAAGGCAGAATTCAATGGAGCGCGTGGATGTCTAAGGGTTATAGGACGCTAGTGGGTACCCCTTGTTAGCTCACTGGATTAATTGGTCCATCAATACCTCAAATTTCCGATGGTATGAATCAACTCAAAGCTTCGATGTGGCAGTGATTCCATATTGTGCTTGATCAGTGACACAATAGAGGACCACAGAAACAGACCATTGAAACGTTGGACAATCAAGTATGAGGATGTACTGTTGAGTCTCGCACAATTCAGCCCTACTTTTCCCTCCTCTCAAACATGCTACTGTTAGCTCCGACCCTGTACTTTCAAGCCTATTCCCAACCTAACTAGCTCCAAGACCCATGTTTTCATGAGACTACTTTGGGTATAAACCTGATCTTTCAAGGCATTTGTGTAAAATTCCTTTTTTTAGCAGAGTTGTTAATCCTGTTTGAAATTACAGCTCCACCACGGAGATGGTGGGGTGAAACATTTCAGGCAGACAAGTTAAGCCTTCATCTGCTGAAATGCTCCATCGCGGAAGCTTTGAGCAATTGCAACTGGACCGTCAACTGGTGAGTATCCTTCACCTGCTAACGTAGCCATCAACCTTTAGTATGCCACCAAGTCATAAACTTGTGCCGTTGACTTCTAGGGCTTTTGGAAAGGTTCCATAAAGGACACGTGTCTCGTCGAGAAAAGTTTTGTATCAGCCAACTTCTGAAGCTCAGTGCGTACATGCGGAATTTGGAGATGAAGCATCCGTGTGCAAAGGAACTGGCAGCCAAGATGCTTCAGCCACAGACCACAACCAGCACCATAACCAGTGCTAAACCTCCTTACAGTGTGACTCTCCATACAGGTAACAACTTGTATGTTCTTGTATTGTCCCATCACCGGGTGGTGGCTACTGGAAATTCACCATAGTTTGGGCCGATTGAACCCAGTGCTTGTACTGGAGTGGAAGAATGGAGTCAGATATGGAAGGGTGGTTTATGAAAAGAAGTTCCCTTTGTTCACTGAATGCTTTATTTTAAAATAGACAAGTTTAGCCTCAGAACCCAACTGCAGCATAAAGAAGTTAAAATGTGTTTGCCTTTTATGTGACGCATTTCAGGCGGGAAGGCTCGGAGAAGCGAAATAAACAAAATGCTGCAATTTTAAAGAAGATGGGGCAACAGTACACTGTGGGTGTACTGAACAGAAATCTTTGTAGGTGGTGGGATGAGTTCAGAAGATTGTTTTCGAAAAAAATGTACACTAGACTCTTGGCCTTAACAACAAAAGAGAACAAAAGCAACGCTAAACCTTAAAAAGCCACTGGCCCAGCCTCCTCTTGAATACTGCGTCCAACTGTGGACACACTACAGGAAGGGATGTGTTGTGGCATAGTGGGTAGTGTCCCTGACTCTGAGCCAGAAGCTCCAGGTTCGAGTCCCACCCCAGAACCTGATGGCCAAGGAAGCTGCATTCATAACGCGGCCAAACAGTTTGATCTGCAAATCCTTTCAAATATACCAATGACTGGGGGTAAGGGTGGGAGAGACACCTGGTCAGCCACACTTGCTGTGGAGTGGCATCCGTTCAGCGATAAGCCTCTGGCGACAAACTATAACCTGTTCCTGGAATTACTCGCGATGCAAACAGATGAAAGTCCACCTTAATGCAAAACGAGGTGCGGAAAGAGAATTTGGGAGGGGGGGAAATGTGGTATCAGGAATGAAGGACTTCAGTTGTAGGAAAGACGTGGAGATGTTGGAGTTGTTCTTTTTGGAGCAGAGAAGATTAGAGGGTAGATTAAGAGGGACGTTTAAAATGATGATTGATTCTGAGTAAATAGGGAAAACTTGCCCTTGGACAGGACGATCTGTAACCAGAGCACACTGGTTCAAAGCAATTGGCAAAAAAAGCCAAAGGGGAGATGAGCAGAGATTATTTGATGCCATGATTTCCCATAAAGGAATTGAATATACATTTGAAAGGGGAAAAGGTTTGCAGGAGCATGGGGGATCGGAGAAGGAGTGGTGTGGGGGAGGTTGGACTCTTTCAAAGAGGTGCAGGGGCTGAGTGCGTAGGGTGGTTTCCTGCACTGTAAGATGTTATACTGGAGGTAAAGTCAGTCTTCATTGACAAACATAACAGGTGGTAGTGAATCTGACTGTCATTTTACTCTGTGCCCCAAGTAAAAGCCCATGGAGTAGAAAATCAGAGAGTGTATCATGCAAGTCCGCTGATTCACAACTCCCCATCGTATGACTTTGCATTATTGCCCAAAATTGATTTGACCCTGTACTACCCTGGCAGCCCAGCAACCACCAAGTTGATTAGCCAATAATGGTATATTAAATAATAACTATACGCAGAGAGTGAGATAAAGCTACCATATTCCAAGACACCAAACTCCCAACTAACTGGGAAACCCATGCTCCGCCCCCAGGGTTCGCGAGCTCAGATTGTCACATCACATGACCTTCCGGGAACTCACCCCTTCAAGGGGCACACCACCACATCCTTCCCCCTTTAAGTTCCTGATTACATTCTTCAATTAACAAAGGAACTATTTGAAAAAATACATAAGTGTCTGTCAAAACAGTCCCTTAAGTGTTAAGGCGGTCCGGGGACATCTTACTCCTTTGGGAGTGACGCAATTCACGAATGGATAGTTCAGCAGCAAAGGTAACTTTGATTTGAACCTCATTGGGTTGACTCTGAATTTGCGAAGGTGCCTCTGTGAAGATTGATTCCTCACTCCCCCCCTCCCATCACCACCACCACCCCCCCACCCCCCGGAACATTTAAGGGTTTGTTCTTAGGATATTTTGCTGTGGCCTCACTTTCATTCGTAGCAGCCCTGTGGCGTCCACCCTGAATTTACATCTGTCTTGGGGATAATCTGAGCCACACTGAGAGCATTCTTCATAGCTTCCGGTCTGTGCACCAAATTCCCTCTATCTCTGCACGCTTCTGCTTTGAGCATCTTTGTTCGTTACTTTCTGCACCTTCATCTTTGGTACCATGACTGCCAGTGGCTTCCCGCCAGACCTGGTGGACCTCGCCTGCTTACCCACTCTATAACTCCATCACCCCCCCCCCCTCCCCCCCCCCCCCCCCCCCCCCCCCCCCCTCAGCACTTTCCACAGCCAGGGCGACCTCTAATTCATTCTTTACGGTAATCCCTGCCTCTGCTAACAATTTTGTTTGTAAATCTGTCGTTAACACCACAGACCAACCTGTCCCTCAACTTGTCGTTGAGTGCAGACCTGAATTTGCATAATTCAGCCGTTTGGTTTAGCCACGCCATGAACGTCACTATCGCCTCCTCTGGGACCCTTGTCGTCAAATGGAACTTGTGTCATTGCATTATTATCGAGGGCTTTGGGAGATAATGTCCCTTGACTAATTTCACAAGCTCCTCGAAATATTTTATGTCAAACCCGTAATCAGGTTTCATGTGGGAGCCTACAGATCTTCAATAGGATCACCCACTGTTTTTCTTACCCCCCCCCCCCCCTCCCCCACCCTGATTGTGTTGGCCTTAAAAATACAGTGAAGGTATTCAATATATAGTCCCATTTCTCCGAATTTGGGGTCGAATTTGCCAAAAAGAGGTATTTTTTGAACCTCTCAGACTGCTGAACGAGTTTGCTTCAAGGACGGGTTTCCACCCGAGGTCTGCCCTCCTGATTCCTGGAGCAATAGGACGGCCCTCCAGTTGATCCTCGTCGCCAATGTAATATCCTGACAGAAGGGCAATTAACAAGTTGATTAACAAGTAACAGTTTATTAGAGTCATAGCTATATCCAGTGAATGTGATAAAAGTTACCATGTTCCAAGACTCCAAACTAACTCAGAAACCCATGCTCCACCGCCAGGGTTCTCGGGCTGCGGCCCCATTGACCAATCGGGTCGCATGATCTTCCAGGAACTTAGCCCCTTAAAGGGGCACTCCACCACGTCCCTTACCGCTCCGCCATTTTAATCGGATTGTATGCACGTCACACCTTTTGCAGTTGAAAACCAGGGTTCCTACAATGGGTGGCATCTCCATGGGGTCAGATTTACACCAGGGTGGCAGATTGAAAATCTACCGCCCCCTCCGCAGTATTCAGTGAGGGTTCCTTGGTGTCACTGTGCCTCAGTAAGTGGTACTCTCGGGTCAGAAGGCAATAGGATCCAGCTATGAATCAGCACTGGAAAACATTATCCTACTGACCCTCCCGTATGGTGCTGTGTGGTCAAGAGGTTTGACTTAAAATATTGAACTATCTGCCAGGATTAAAAGATTGCAGCATTGTGGTATTCTAGAAGAATGGATGGCACAGGTAATATGGATCACCTTGGTTCAGACATATCCTAAAATGTTACATTGTCCCCAGTATTTAAGGTAATGCAATGACATTACGTCAGCATTGTGCAGAGCAGGAGAGACAATCGTTCAAATCTCACCTGTTGTACTTTACTGTGCAAAAGCAAAACAGTGCAGGTGCTAGCGGTCCATGTAAGAACAGAAAATGCTGGAAACACTCAGCAAGTCAGGCAACATCTGTGGAGAGAGAAACATGTTCCGGTCGGTGACCTTTTAATCAGAAGTCTAAAACTAACGTTGTTGCTCTCTCCACAGACAATAGCCAATTTGATGAGTCTGACTTAAAGTTTGCCATCTTTCAAGTTACAATTTTTTTTTTGCAGTTCTCCTCAACAAGCTTTCTGAAGCTTTGAGAAGTTGGAAAACTTGAAGAAATTGCCATTCTAGGTTTTTGCTTCATTGCGTTTCCACCTGCCTTGCCTTCTAACATTAAAAATGATGTTGCAGGGCAGCACGGTGGCGCAGTGGGTTAGCCCTGCAGCCTCACGGCGCCGAGGTCCCAGGTTCGATCCCGGCTCTGGGTCAGTGTCCGTGTGGAGTTTGCACATTCTCCCCGTGTCTGCGTGGGTTTCACCCCCACAACCCAAAGGTGTGCAGGGTAGGTGGATTGGCCATGCTAAATTGCCCCTTAATTGGAAAAAATGAATTGGGTACTCTAAATTTAAAAATATATATACATAAATAAATAATAAATGATGTTGCTGAGCGGGAGTCAGCGTTCAAGTCTCATGCATTAGGATCGCCAAACTCTGCAACACTTTTTTTGGAAAGATTTTAATTGTCTGGAAGTTCTCCCTGACTTCCAGTCTCTCTGTGTCTGTGACAGCGGAACTTCAGATGATTAATGAGGAGCAAAGAGACTCTGCGAGGAACGGAAGCCTACCCCCAGCAGCTCTCACTCCGCACTGTCTAATTGGCGAGGTTTAGCAGTCGGTGTCGACTTTTGTTTCCTTGGAGACGCGCCTGATGCTCAGGGGATCGTGTGGACGTTTTCCAGTCAGCCTCAATCTGGCAACTGGCCTGTGGAGAGTGCAGCTTGATTCCGAGCGCATCTTTTCGTAACTTTTTTCCCCCGTGTTATTGGTTTGTTTTTGACATTCACCTGGTTGTAACTCACTAACAGTCAGTTGTACAAATCGTCTCGTGGGGGGACAAACGAGGGCTCAGACAAAGCAGATTGTCCATTGTGCGTCCTGGGCGCGTTTTCTTAATTTATTAATTTGTGGGATTTAGCTAGCAATTATTACCCTTCCCTGATTGCTCTCGTGGAGGACCCTTCTTGAGCTGCTGCAGTCCATGAGGTGTAGGTACACCCACAGTGATGTTAGGGAGGGAGTTCCACGATTTTGACCCATGCGACAGTGAAGTGAAAGTCAGGATGGTGAGTAGCTTGGAGGGGAACCCGCAGGTGGTGGGGTTTGCCAGGTATCTGCTGCCCTTGTCCTTCGAGGTGGTAGGGGTCACAGTTTGGAAGGTAGTGTCGAAGGAGGTTTGACAAAATGCTGCAGTGCATCTTGTAGACAATACACACTGATGCCTCTGTGGTGGTGGAGAGAGTGGACGTTTAAGGTGATGGGTGGGGAAACCAATCAAATAGGCTGCTTTGAGGCCATTGAGTAATTACTCTCCACATGGATTCACTGGTTAATTCTCATCGGAGGAATTGAGGGTTTTTTTGAACCTGAAATTGCTCATTTCAAGTTGGTGAAAATGGGAAATAGTTGTTCTACATCCCTCCACGCTTTTATTCCTATTGACTTCAGCAGGATCAGCGTTTTCCAATGCCTACTCCCCTCACATGAACTGTTGCTCTTCAGCAGAGACTGCACAAACGAGAAGAGTACTTGATACAAACAGAACAAGCTTTTCAGCAGCTGTGTGTGGGTGAATACCACAACGTTTGTAGAAGGGGCCTTGTGTGGTCCAAAACCACACTCAATAGTTTAAACAGCCCTCGCAAGTAAATGCATGGAATTTGTTCACCAGTTAACTGTTTTTATCAAAATGTTTAATTACCTCCAGCAGTTAAACTGTTTTGAGTAACACATATAATATCATAGAATTTACAGTGCAGAAGTAGGCTATTCAGTCCGTTGAGTCTGCACCGGCTCTTGGAAAGAGCACCCTACTTAAAGCCACACTTCCACCCTATCCCCACAACCCCACCGAACCTAATGGCAATGTATCATGGCCAATCCACCTAACCCTGCACATCTCTGGACTGTGGGAGGAAACCAGAGCACCCGGAGGAAACCCACGCACACACAGGGAGGACGTGCAGACTCCGCACAGACAGTGACCCAGCGGGGAATTAAATATGGGACCCTGGAGCTGTGAAGCAACCGTGCTAACCATTATGCTACCGTGCTGCTATCCCCTTTGGACAACTTGATAACTTGAACTTGTCTAGTTCCTTTAAAACATCTGGTAACTGACAGGTCCGTAATCCAACCGTATTTGACACTGGGCCATAGAAGGAGTTACTTGTAGCGGAGTTCCGAAGCTTGTTCAGAGGGTCAGGTTTTAAGCGATGGTTTGAAGGAAGAGAAAGAGAGATCGAGAGTTACGGAGAGGAAATTCCTCTGAAATCACCACTCTTGTGTCTTCTGAAGCAGCACAGACAGGATGGGCCAAGTGGTCTTCTGTGATGTCCATGTCAGTTATAAAACTGAACCTATCATTACTGGCCACTTGGATTTATGAATTCATACAAGAACTAGGACTTGATACAACCAAAACAATTTCATGCTATCATTTTGGGTGTCTTTGGCGGGGTGTTTCACACTGGCTGAGTTATCTAGACCGATATTCACACACACACTTCATCTTTCTGTTGGGCCTTGGGGAGTTTCTGCCCCGGTCTAGCCCACACTTAGAAATGTCGTCAGCAGTGCTGAGCAGAACTCGCCGGCGAGACCGGCTGCTCAGAGATTGTGCCGCCATTTTGAAAGGGTCCGACGAACTCCAAGTGCGTTTGAGGGACCCCACCCACGGACAATGCCGCCCCCTGCAGTTATTATCTCCCCAAGTGAGGAAGACACGGGGTCACTGAGGGCCTTCTCGGGCACCCCCACTCCCCTTTTCACCTCCTCCACCCCCCCCCCCCCCCCGGTTTCAGGATCTCCCGTCACCTCCTCCCCCCCCCCCCCCCCCCCCACACTCTACCCTACTCACCCATCCCTTTCATGGGCAACGCTCCCCCCCCCCTCAGGTCCTGACCCTTGGCAGTGCCAATCTGGCACCCGAGGGCCTGGGCACTGCCAGCCTGGCACACTGGCAATGCCCCTGCCATCCAGGCACTACCAGCGTGCCCAGGTGCCATAACCTTTGTCCCACGATTGTGTGGACCAGTAATAACTGGCTCCCTGGCGAGGTCTCCAAGGCGGAGATAGTAAATCCTGGGCTCTGGGAGAATCCGGCTCATTTCCATATACATATCTGGACCTAGAGTGAGATCCCGATTGCTACATTTCACGACATTCAGTGGAATCTTGCAAGATATTTCGAGCATCACAAATCTCACAAGAGGCTCTCGCGAAATTCAATGATCTTGTCCCGACACCAAGTCGGCGCGGTGGGGCCGTTGAATCGTCCCCCATATTCCATTGTTGCTCACTGAGGTCTCCTTCCATTTATCTTGCACCTTCTAAGGTAGAATATACATCCCAAGAGGCTTCGTAGGGATGTTAGCAGACAATTGCCACACCGGATGGGTGACCAACAGCTGGGGCAAAAAGGATGATTTTAAGGATGACATTGAAGGAGGGCGGAGAGAGTGATCGAGAGAGAGGGAACAAGAGACAGTGAACGAGAGAGAGACAGAGAAAGAGACAGAGACAGAGACAGAGAGAGAGACAGAGACAGAGACAGAGAGTGAGGGAATTCCCAGGCAATTGAATGTGTGATGGTCAAACCCACTTCCCCTTTATTTCCGACTTTGCTGGTGGCCTGCTCTTCTTGCTGCCTCAGTGACCTTCTATTCAAATGGACATTAACCCTCACTTCTGCATTGCCAGTACAGGTGTAGCTTGGCTGACAATCAGAAAACCTATCTCAACTGCTAGGTCAGGTCGCAGTTTTTGGCCATCCAGGGAGATGCAGGGGAGCCAGTGGCCAGAAACCTATCTATCAGAAAATCTCTACTGTTGAATCCTAGGAGTTCTGGAAATGCCTCGTCAGCGACGTTTCCCACGGCAACTGAAGATCTGCAAACAAGGGTTTCACAGGAGCATGCGATTCAGCCTATCCTTTCGAAGGTTTCATAGGATTAGGCCTTGCGAGAAGCAACCCACAACCACAGTGTCTAATTCTGAATCAGCAGAACTCACCACTCTCCCATTCAACTCTCGTCAAAGCTCAGGTAACCTTTTCATCATCTCCTCTCAAGTGTTTGGGGTGTAGCCCACGTGTGAGTCTTTGTGCTGTTTTAAGTCCTGGTTTTACTGGAGTTGAACTGTGGCAGGCGCAGAACGTGTTTGTAAATGACCAAAGAAAAACAGCGGTGACGTTCGGCCCACAGTGTTGGGTTTCTACCCCGTTAATGGGGGAATTAACAGCCTCCGATTGGGGGTGGAGTTGGGAAGGTGGGTTGGGGGGGTCAGTGGCTTCGCTGACCCCTTAACTCTGGCCAGATGGCTACCACAATTCTGAAAGGGGTCCTGTTCCTGTGTATGTGAAGCAGAAGCCTGTTTCCGATGAGATTTCCGTTTAATATGGGCACTGGGGTGAACCAAAATCACTTCATGTTGACATTGGTACATCACCTCGAACCGACTAAAAGAATGTGTCAGCGCGAATACCCGTCTTGGCAAATCCTGGTTTTATGTTTGGCTTGTGGCTGAGTCTACGCGATGCATAATTTGGAACATAGCTGCAGAGCTACTTAACTTGAGTCGGAATTTCCTTTACCTGCTGCTTAAGGAGTGTCAACTTCACCTTTTTTCTTTCATTTTTAATTGGTCATCACTTCTAAAAAATCCATATTTTAATTCAGCTTTTCCAATTTTATACATAACTCAAATAGGTAATGGTGAACAATTCTTTGAAGTACAAAATGAACGCCAACACCTTTGGTCGAACCCCTCAATTGCGCACCTCACGGTGTACTTGACTTTTTCAAGATACAAAATTTCCACCAGATCCCCCAGCCACACTGAGGCACTGGGTGGAGAAGCTGACCTCCATCCCATTAGCACCTGCCTTCGAGCAATCAGCCAGGCGAAGGCCCATGGGTCATCACTGAAACCAAAGGAAGGAATTTGTCCTTCAGGCTTGAGCACAATATTTAGGCTGATGCCCCCTCCCAGTGCCGTACTGAGGGAGTGCTGCACTGACCGAGGTGCACGGGACGAACGGGGCGGGAATGATTAACTTCCCCGTGGTTCGCGCGGAGTACGACCTCCCTCGCTGAGGGGAGGGAAACTCCAGTTAGTTGTAGTTGGCCAGTAAGACACCGACCATAGAGAGAATCTGTAGGGATCCACCTGGTATTGTACATAACATAACTATAAATAAACCAAAGTTCTTGGGAGGGATTCTCTGATCCGGCGCTGGGTCGGAGAATCGGCGGGGGGGGGGGGTCCTGAATACCGCCACGCGGCGCCGGTCGGGGGCCGCTGAACGTGCCCACCCCCCAGTGTGGTCCTACCTGGCACAAGCTCGGCGTTCTGGCTGTGGGGGCTGTCCTGGTGGGGGGAGGGGGGATCCAACTCCAAGGGGGGCCTCCACGGTGGTCAGGCCCGCGATGGGGGGCTACCAATCCGCGGGTGGGCTCATTCCGGGGGGGGGGGGGCCTATGTTCCTCCGCGCCGGGAATCTGTAGGGCTCCACGATGTTGCATGGGGGCTGGCACGGAGCCAGCCGTGGTGCGCATGTGCGGACCTGCGGTGGTAAGTGCTGGGGTCCGTATCGGCAGCTGGAGCTGCGTGAGGAGCTCCAGCGCCGTGCAGATGGAAAATGAAATGAAAATCGCTTATTGTCACGAGTAGACTTCAATGAAGTTACTGTGAAAAGCCCCTAGTCGCCACATTCCGGCGCCTGTCCGGGGAGGCTGGTACGGGAATCGAACCGTGCTGCTGACCTGCTTGGTCTGCTTTAAAAGCCAGCGATTTAGCCCAGTGAGCTAAACCAGATCCCCTGTGGGTTAGGGGATCACTGCTCCGCGGCCAGGTGACGCCATCGTAAAATGCTCCAGCGTTTATGACGGCATCAGCACTCTGTCGCTAAAACAGAGAATCCCGCCCCTTAACTCTCTATAGGTGTGGAGTCCCTGTGTTATTAAAGTCCCATGGCACTATTTTGAAAAAGAATAGCAGGGCACTTCTTCTCAATTTACATCGTACCAGCATCACCGAAACAGATCACCTGAACACTATTACTTTGCAGCTTGTTGGATCTTGCTGAGCACACCTTGGTTTCCTACATTTCAACAGTGATGACACTTCAAAAGTATTTCATTGCTTGCAAAGTGCTTTCAAACTTCCCAAAAGGTTCTGCGGAAACTTGCCGGGCGAGGGGAACAGAGACCTCTGACCCCGCAGGAGGTGCAGGAAGGAGGGTGGGGCTGGGAAGGGCCGACCTTCCCGCCCCGCCTCAAGCGTCCAGCTAGTGACCACTTAAAAGTCCTCTTGCTGCCTTCCAGCACCAGGCCGGCCTGCTGGCAAGCAGCCTGAATCTGTGGTAAAACTGTCCAGGTTGTGTGCCGGCTGGGGAGCAATGAGGGGGTCCCGCAATCTGAACCAGTCTGTGCATGATCAGGGCCTGACATCCACCGGTGCCACCCCTCCCCCTCTCCCACCACCTACAAACCCTTGTTGCTGACCCCCACTGTCCATCCTGTGGTGATATGCATCACTGTAAATACACAAGGGGTTAATGTAAATACATGTAGACTGCATAGACACTAGAGGGAGCACCAGAGACATGACACACAGACATTCAACCAATAGGTCAGTAAGATAGGACACGACCAATGGGCATTCACGGTACACACAGAGGTTACACAACCACAGGGGGCATTCCACCAACCCATATAAAAGGACACAGCACACATGATCTTCCTCTTTCCAGTGGAGACTCTCAGTGAATACACAGGGTTGATTTGGAACACATCACACCCACCACGTGGATTGTAGCAGACTGGTTTGTCAGTCTGAGTAGCTATAGCAGGATTAACAGGAGAGTCGAATCCAAGTAGGAGAATTGTTAACAGTTCAATAAACGTGTTAAAACCATTTCCAAGTCTGAACCTTCCTTTGTCAGAGTGCGCATCAAGGAAGCAGTTTATGCTACGTCAAGAGCATAACAAAACACATCCGTCCCTGTGAGTCTCCCACACCGTGAGACCCGACCCCCTCCCCCCGTAACAACACTCACCTTTTTCATCCATTGCTGTGTGATCCTGGGACTCTTGGAGGGGGGTGGCGGTCGTTCCGACAAAAGGGGAAGCCTCCTCCATGGCTGACAGCTGTTGGTAGGCGAGAAATTGTATTTCGGGGTCCTCCATGGGAAGGAAGGCCCGCAGCCGTCCACTTAACTGCCTGGTGGGCAGAGGCCGACCTTGCGGCCTTCATCCTCCGCGTCAGTTCCGGTGTCTCTCTGCTTTCTAAGGCAGCACACAAGAAAACCGTCAAGAACGGAAGATTCCACCCAAACTGGGGGGAGGGGATTGACGCATTGACTGGATTGCTCTCCGGAGAATCACGGGGGATTAAATAAGCCAAGTGGCCTTCTGTGCCGTAATGAGTCCAGGACTAGGATTCTTTCAGTCCTTTTTTTCAAAACTCCTGATTGATTCATTTCAAAATATTTGTGTTTCAGTGGTAGCTCTGATCTCTTACGGTCAATCGTCATTCGATTTAAGTCTCCAAGGAAAATCAAAGAGTTTCCAGTTGTCTGTAATGTAGTGAATGCAGCAGACTGATGGCAGCATACACAAACCAGACAGACTTGGGCCTAGGTACACAGGCTCACGCAATTGGAGAGGTATTACTGAAATAAAGGGCTTTCATTCCCTCAAGACCACTCAAAGCACTTTACAATCAATGGAGTATAACTTTTAAGATCGTTATAATCCAGGAAATGCTGCCACCAATATTTTGCAGAGCAAGTCCCACAAATAGCAACACGATGACCAGATGCCCAGCTTCAGGGATGCTTCTTGTGGGCCATGGGAACTTTACATCCACCTGAGAGGATAGACATGGCCTCAGGTTAAAGACTACCTTGAAGGTGACACCACTGACAGCGCAGCCGTCCCTCAGCGCTGCGTTGGAAAGTCAGCTGAGAGAATGCAGAGGGAGCTTTCCTCTGTATCTAACCCCGTGCTGTACCTGTCCTGGGAGTGTTTGATGGGGACAGTGTAGAGGGAGCTTTACTCTGTATCTAACCCCGTGCTGTACCTGTCCTGGGAGTGTTTGATGGGGACAGTGTAGAGGGAGCATTACTCTGTATCTAACCCCGTGCTGTACCTGTCCTGGGAGTGTTTGATGGGGACAGTGTAGAGGGAGCTTTACTCTGTATCTAACCCCGTGCTGTACCTGTCCTGGGAGTTTTTGATGGGGACAGTGTAGAGGGAGCTTTACTCTAGCATTGAGCGATGTGATACCTGATTTGGGAGTGCTTCATCCTGACATCAGTGACGATATTAGTTGAATCACCTCTGCCATCTCGCATCATCATTCTTCACAGTGAATGAAATATTTATCCAATTATCTTGTTAAATATTCTATTCCTAACTCTGCGGTCTGTCTGCTTTAGCTTGCTTTGCATGGATTTGCTTTGCTCTATGTGTGCGAGCAATGTCGATCGGATGTCTGGTGTGTTACTTAACGATGCTGCAATGGAAATATCTAATTTGTGATGACTTAATTGGCTTTGGAATGTTAATCAATGTGTTTGAGAACTTTGCTCTCTGATTCCATGAAGGTTATGAAGGGGAAAATATTAAGTGGATAACAGGGAATAGAAGTAAACTGTGCACAATTAGGAGAATTAGACCACACAGCTGTCAGTATGAAGAGCTTATTGTGGCGATATAGTGCTTCGTGCATTCTTGTAGGTTTTATAGTTTTATCTCTCTCTCTCCCTCCCCCAACCACCCCTCTATAGCTGCTTTGTCATTGCTATGGCAACATCCAACCAACCCTAACTCTGGACGCTCCCTCATTGGCCCATTAAGGGTGCGCGAAAGACCGCAGCCCACCCTCGTGTTAATCTCAATCGACCTCTCAGTTTGTGTTCGTTGCTTGTTTTCACTCGCGGCATCATCGGAAAATCAAACCGACACCTGTTCGCCACACGTGAAGGGACTGAGGCAACCTGCTGCCACGGTAGCCTGTGCCACTGCCGTTATTCATCCAGGTGCACAACACCCAGGGTTGCCAACTTTCCCGGGTTGCCCTGGATCCTTTGGGAATTGAAGTACTCATCCGTCGGGCACTGCTGCGAGCAATCCTGGAGAAAAATAATTGCCGGGTTAAATTGTCACTTTCACAGTTTTTTGCAGCTGTTTCCTTTTTAGTCAGAGAAGTGTAAAAAATGGGATGAACAAAAACAGAAAATACTGGACAATCTCAGCAGGTCTGACAGCATCTATGGAGAGGGGAGTGATGCACTATAAATTACACAAAGACGAGAGTAGGATGTAATCAAGGCTTTATTGCACTGAGATGTGTGGCCTCCTACAGCAGCTGACAAAATGGCTGCTGCACGAGGAGCACACATATTTATACTCCGCCTACTGGGCGGAGCCAGCAGGCAGGGATCTACCCCTGTACCTGTAGTACAGGGGCCTTACCGTAAAGCACCTATATCAACATCCTATATATACAATATATATATCAGTGGTGACTACCACATTCACCCCCTGTTAAAAAATGAGGCCGGCAGGGGAGGTGGAGAACTATATGCAGAAAAGTGTGTTTTAAAAGTACAGATAATATTACAAATTCAGGAGGTCCGGTGCCTTGATCTGTCGTTGTGAGCGCCGTAGTGCTGGTGGCAACTCCGGCAGCGGCTTGGTCTTCGGTGACTCCGGGAGCGTGTCGGAATCCTCTTCATCCCCGGGTGTGGGCAAGGGGAGGATGGATTGTTCTGGAGCGGGGGCTGCGGTGGGGTACGCCAGGGGAAGGGAGGGTGGCGCCGGGTCGGGGGGGGGGGGGTTGTGTGGGGAACCAGCTGGTGCCAGGTCCCTGAGGGAGACTGTGTCTTGGCAGCCGTCGGGGTGTGCTACATAAGCATACTGCGGGTTGGCGTGAAGTAGCTGTACCCTCTCAACCAACGGGTCCGCCTTGTGGAGTTGAACGTGTCTACGGAGGAGAATGGGCCCTGGAGCTCCCAGCCATGTCGGGAGCGAAACCCAGGAGGTGGACTTCCTAGGGAAGGCAAAAAGACGTTCATGGGGGATTCCATCTGTTGCGGTGCACAGGAGCTACCGAATGGAGTGAAGTGCGTCGGGGAGGACCTCCTGCCAGCGGGAGGCTGGGAGTTTTCTGGACCGTAGGGCCAGCTGGTCGGCCCTCCAGACCGTCCCATTCTCCCGCTCCACCTGCCCGTTGTGGGGTTGTAGCTGGTCATCCTGCTCGAGGCAATGCCCCTGTTGAGCAGGTACTGGCGCAGCTCATCGCTCATAAATGAGGATCCCCGGTCGCTGTGGACGTAGGCGGGGAAACCAAACAGAGTGAAGATGGTGTTGAGGGCTTTGATGACGGTGGTGGACGTCATGTCGGGGCATGGGACGGCAAAGTGAAACGGAGCTAACCTTTCGAGTCTGGGTAACGTTTTGTCAAAGCTGTTGAAAAAGGAATGTTCAGCTGCAGTTAAGAACCACCCAGTTGGCTCCAGAGAGAGATTTGTTTTCTAATTGGAAGGATTTTATGTGCCCTGTGTTGGTTTTTGGTATTTGTCCATTCCCCTCTTTCCATCTTTTATCCGGTTGTTCGCTTCAATCCGGTGCAGGAGGCGGGCGAATGCGGCCAACGATAACTTCCGTTCTCCATCCAGTTGGTGCATTGGTCCAGGGCGTCACTAATCATGGTATCATGACCGGTACACGGTTGGAGGGCCGAAGGGCCTGTTCCTGTGCAGTATTGTTCTTTGTTCTTTGCAAAACGCGGACAAATGTGATCGTTTTCTCAGCAGTTCATCGTCTCAGATGTTAAACAACCTGCCCAATAATTTCCTTCAATAATTCTTGGACACTTCAAGACTCAGCCTGCACTGTTCTGAACAAAGCGAATTGGCAGCACGGTAGCATTGTGGATAGCCCAATTGCTTCACAGCTCCAGGGTCCCAGGTTCGATTCCGGCTTGGGTCACTGTCTGTGCGGAGTCTGCACATTCTCCCCGTGTCTGCACGGGTTTCCTCCGGGTGCTCCGATTTCCTCCCACAGTCCAAAGACGCGCAGTGTAGGTGGATTGGCCATGTTAAGTTGCCCCTTAGTGTCTAAATGGTTTGGTGGGGTCATGGGTATAGGGCGGGGGAGTAGGCCTAGGTAGGGTGCTCTTTCAGAGGATCAGTGCAGACTTAATGGGCCGAATGACCTTTGTCTGCAGTGTAGGGATTCTATGATTCTATGTTTTCCATGGAACACATGACCCACACTAGTAGTCAGTCTGGTATTGCACAGAACTACGTGCACAGTCAAGCACGGAGACATCTCCATGCTTGAACCCTGTACTGCATATATGCTCATCGTTCCTGTAGTTAATAAATATATATAGCTAAAATACTGAACAGTAACCAACATCTGTTATCATCTGTCGGGAAATGCCACAATTTAAAAATGCTCATCCTCAGTTCCAAATCCCTCTGTGTCTTGTTGCCCTCTGTCTCTATAACATCCCCCAGCTCTACAGCCCTGCAAGAGATCTGTACTCCTCCAATTCTGGCCTCTTGGACATCCACAACTTTAATTGCTCTCTCATTAGTGGCCACGCCACCATTAGTGAAGGCTGTAAAGTCTGGAATTCCCTCCCTCGACCTCTCTGCCCATTGCTGCCTTGTCCTAATGCGGGAATATGGATACAACTGCGCAGGAGCTTTTCCTGTGGCCTGTACTCCTTCTTGGCGGGCCGTGGCAAAAGCCACGTTTATTGGCCACCCCCCGATTGCATTAAAAGTGGATTGCAGCGATTGGGTAGGTTACCTTTCCTGCAGGGGTAACGGTGAACACGTGGGGTTTTCACGCCATTCCGCCGGATTCCACAGCTTCTGCTGCTGCCACTACCACAAATTGTCAGACTGATTGGAGTCGATTTTCCAATTGGACATGCTGGGATTGGTGGACAGAGGGCAACTTTAATTTGGTACCCCCGCTCCCCTGGAACTAGCTAAACACCAAGATCCTTGAGAATTAGCAATAAAGTTTGTGAACATGACCATACCATGGGTACGCTACTATTGGAGTTCCATCGACCAACCTCTTCCTGCTGCTGGATGGGAGACACTGGGCTGGATTCTCCGATTCTGAGACTACGTGCTAACGCCAGCATCGGAACGGTGGCATTTTACAATGTAAAAAACGGGGCAAAACGGGCACCGATCCCCCATCGGGTAGGGGGCTAGCAGGCACGCAGTGTAGAGTACCCAGCTCTGTATGCCGATACTGCCGGAGAATTGCCGGGTCCATGGCCTTGCTTGTGCACGGCGGCCTGCCGCGGCCGCGCCGTGCAACATGGCTCCAGCCGCGCGCGGACCCGGCCTGCCAAATAGTGGCCCCCTTTGGCTAGGCTTGCCAACTGTGGGCCATCCCCCACCAGTACCCCCAGCCCCCGCCAAAGCCCCCCCCCCCCCCCCCCCCCCCCCCCCCGCCTGCGGATCGGCTCCCCCTCGATTGTGGCGGCGCTGAGCTCAGTCCGCAGCACCCGCGCCAAGTTCCCGACCAAAATAGAATGAGTGACCCACACCGTCGGGAACTTGGCCGATCGGGGGTGGTGCATCGGGGGGAGGGTCTCAGGTAATATCCTGAGGCCGTCCCAACGGTGTGCGGTGTACTAGAGTAGGCTGTTTTGGAGGGGGAAGAGCATCACTAAAGCGTCGACGCCTCCGAATTTGGTGCCAACGTCGATTCTCCGACTGATCACCGAATGCGATTTTGCCACCGGAGCCCGGAGAATCCCGCCCACTAAATGGGTAAGCTACGATTCACCAACCAGCTCCATTAAAAGCTTTGGCTAAAGTTTGAAGGGTGCAAGGTTGAGAATGTGTCTGGCATTTTAAAAAACATTATTTATGAACTTATTATGGGTCAGGGTTTAGAGAACCCCAAAGTGTATCATGGAGTTCACCTGAACCACAACTTTTATTAGATTGTGGTATGGAGAGCACACGGTCCACTCTACAGGTATGGTACAGCAGAAATGGAAAAGTATTTTTTTTAAAGCAAAACAATGTTTATTCTATGAACTCAAGTTAACCTTTTTAAAACATACAGTAAACATCTCAGCAACCATTAATTCAAATACAACCTCCAAAGAATACAACACTAATTAAACCTTTAAGCTTTCCTTTTTAACATCCATACGACTTTAAAACAAAACCTTTATCAGAAGCACATAAGGTTAAAGTCACTACTGAAAGCATTTATAATTCTGAAATCACCAAATGATCAAGAGATAGTCTTTTGATGGCAGAGAGATCAACAGTACAGCTGCTCTGTCTGGCTTCAGCTCCCACACTGAAAACTAAACTAAAACACACCCTGCAGCCTGCTCAAAAACGAAAGTAAAAAGTTGACCGACAGCCCAGCTCCACCCACTCTCTCACATCACTGCAGTAGTAAACACCTATTTCTTAAAGGTACTCTCACTACAGATACTTATATACACACCCATTTATAAACATCCATTTCTTAAAGTTACTCTCACACGATAAACTGCACCTGCAATGTGTAGATGTTAACTGAAGAATGTGTGTGGGTCTCCGGAATATCTTCAAAATTTTTCAACGACATGGTTGCCAGCTGAATAGTTGTAAATGTACCCATCCTCCCCGATGTCATAATATACATCCAGGTATATGATGGAGTGCAGACAGGCAGTGATTGACACACAGGATGATCAATGAGCACACAGAACACAGCAGCCAATCACCAGGCAGGACACGGCCACTATAAAGCGAGAGGGCACCAGTTTTCCCGCTCTCTTAGGATCCAGCCTCTGAGACAGTCAGAGCTCATGAGCAGCAACTAGTACAAACGCCATGTGGTAGTCAGTTAGTCTGGTCAGGCTAGCCTCAGGTCTCCAGTCAACCTGGCATAGTGTCAACCCACAGTTAAGCATGTAATATAGTTAGTTGATCAATAAAATCGTGTTGCATTTCTTCAAGTGTTGGAAGCCTGTTTCTCTCTACACTGCATCAAACACAGTCCACGTAGACCCAGCTTCCCCAACACATCACCCCACACAACACAGTCCTGCTCAAACACGCTCACACTCACAGGCGCACACTCACGGAACAGAACCTTCCGATAGGTTTTGCAGAGTGTCGGTTTCAGTGAGAAAGGCAGCCAGTATCTCTCCAGCTGCACATCCGGGTTTTCTCACCAGATTCTCTGGCACCCTGTGCATCGATTGTCAGATATCACAGCATTTAGTCATTCAAAAGGAGAATCTATACTTGGTGCAGTCTATGTGGGTAGTTTTAGCTTTACTTGATCTCCCAGTAGATTCCCATTGTACACACCATCTGATTTTGAGGTCAGGGGTGGGGAGTAAAATTGGGCAGGGTGTCCGAAGTCCTACCTTATTTAACAGTGTCATCCCTTCGATAACCCTGCTCAAAGTGAACGTGATCCTGATTGAGAATTATGAACTTTATTTGCCCAAGCAACAAGCAGCAGAACTGTTCTCTCTTTCAAAGTAATGGATCCTCTTCCTCAAAAGCAAACACGGTATTGTTAGTCGAATTTGCAAGTTCGTAAAGAATAAATAAATAATTCAAATAATAAGGGCTGCACGGTAACTCAATGGTTAGCACTGTCATTTTATAGCTCCAGGGTCCTGGGTTAGATTCATGGCTTGGATCACTGTCTGTGCGGAGTCTGCACTTTCTCCCCGTGTCTGCGTGGGTTTCCTCCGGGTGCTCCGGTTTCCTTCCACAGTCCATAGACCTGCAGGCTAGGTGGATTGGCCATGATAAATTGCCCTTAGTGTCGAAAGTGGTTGGGTGGAGTTGCTGGGTTACGGATATGGGGCGGAGATGCAGGCTTAAGTGGGATGCTCTTTCCAATGGCTGGTGCAGACTCGATGGGCCGATTGGCCTCCTTCTGCACCGTATTTTATATCTCTCACCATGTGTTGCCCGGCGACACAATGTGCATTTCTGTAAAACCCGTAACATAGGGTGGGATTTTCCCGTCCGGCCAATGGCCAGGGTAGCCTGGTTTAACCGGGTCAGCGGACTTTTGGAAAATTCCAGTCGTGGTAAAACATTGCTAACTGCTCCATGACAGGGTGATCAGGTAAATACATTTGACACCGAGCCACAGGATGATCCTTAACCAAAAGCCTGCTCTTTCTGCTCGAGGCAGGTTTTCGGAAGTGCTTGCAAGGATGCGGGAGAAGTGGGGAGACGGAAAAGTTTAGCGATGCAATTCCAGACCTCAGGGCCCAGGTAGCCGATAGTGGCGGAGCGATCAAAACCGAGATGCTCAGGAGGCCAGAATTGAACCAGATCTTGGAGTATTGGCGGAGGTGACAACAATAGGGGGAAGTGAGGCCATGGAGGCATTTCAACTGCAGGGTGAGAATTTTAAAATGAAGGAGTGAGTGAACCAGGAACCAATGTAAGTCTGTGAGCTGGTGGCTACGCCAGTGTTTGACTGCGAAGCACAACCGGACCCTCTGCTGGTGTGTGGCAATCAGTTGGCCACAGAGACTGACAGTGGGTCCTGCACACAGATTATCTTCAAATAACGTAGAGAGTCAGCCATAGCTCAATGGACAACTCTCTCATCTCTCATTCAGAGTGTCAAGGTCAAGGCAAAGAACAATTCTCAGTCATTCATTTTTAACAAACTTAAAGTGACAGTCAAGGTCCTGCAACTAAAAATGTTTTTGGAAATGAAAAAATGTTAATTTGTGGCAGTAGAGGGTGCTCTTCCGAGGGTGGCTCAAAGTATGTTGTCGGAACATACAGAGAGCTTTACTCTGCATCTAACCCAGTGCTGTACCTGTCCTGGGAGTGTTTGATGGGGACAGTGTAGAGGGAGCTTTACTCTGTATCTAACCCCGTGCTGTACCTGTCCTGGGAGTGTTTGATGGGGACAGTGTAGAGGGAGCTTTACTCTGTATCTAACCCCGTGCTGTACCTGTCCTGGGAGTGTTTGATGGGGACAGTGTAGAGGGAGCTTTACTCTGTATCTAACCCTGTGCTGTACCTGCCCTGGGAGTATTTGATGAGGACAGTGTAGAGGGAGCTTTACTCTGTATCTAACCCCGTGCTGTACCTGCCCTGGGAGTGTTTGATGGAGACAGTGAGGGAGCTTTACTCTGTATCTAACCCCATGCTGTACCTGCCCTGGGAGTGTTTGATGGGGACAGTGTAGAGGGAGCTTTGCTCTATCTAGCTCTTCACTGTCTTTTAGACAAGGCATTGAATTGAGGCCTTGTTCCTGTACTGAGATATCATTACATTATTTGAAGAGGAAGCAAACCACTATTCTGCCAACCAGCAGCACCAAAAGTGAATAATTTGCCATTTATGCCGTTTTGTACGTGAAGATTGTTGTGACTGCTGAGTTTTACTGCAAGAGTTACAAACACAAGGAAGATGTGGTAAATATTTATAAATTATAGGATCGAGCTAATCTGCAGCATTATGTTCAATTCCAGGAAGAAAGCCAAAGCTTTCATGGGAGTGTAGACGAGATTAACTGAATGGCTCCAGGAATGAAGGACCCAGTTACATGGAGCGACTGGAGAGGTTGCTGTTCTCCTTGCAGCCGAGCAGATTAAGATGGGGGTTTGATGGTGGTGTTCAAAATTCTGAAGCTTTTTACTGGAATAAATAAGCAGAAACTGTTTGAACTGGGGGAGTGGTCAGTAACCAGAGGTCACAGTTTGCATCTGATTGGCCAAAGAACCAGGGAGAGAATGAGGATTTTTTTTTAATGTGGCATGTAGTTGTGTTGGGAAACGTGCTGCCTGAAAGGGCAGTGGAAAGAGATTCAATAGTAATCTCCAAAAGGGGAATACCTGCTTGAAAAGGTAATGTTTTCAGAATTCTGGGGAAATGGCAGAGAGCGTGGGGTTTACTGGACAGCTTGACTCTTGTTGAAAAGAGGGACCTGTTGCTGAAACGTACATAGAAAATAGATGCATGAGGAGGCCATTCGGCCCCTCGGAAGCTGCTCCGCTATTCATTATGATCACAGCTGATCATCAAGTTCAAAACCCTGATCCTGCCTTCCACCCCTCTCCCGCATCCCTTGATCCCTTGATCACAGCCTGGTATGGCAACTGCTCGATCCAAGATCAGAAGAAACTGCAGAGTGTGGTGGACTCAGCCCAACGCATCACACAGCTTGTCACCCCCACATTGATTCTGTATACACCTCTCGCTGCCTCAGGAAGGCAGACAGCATTATCAGACCCCTCCCACCCAGGCATTGCCTTCTTCCAGACCCTTCCATCAGGCAGAAGGTACAGAAGTCTAAAGACCCGCACATCCGGACATAGGAACAGCTTCTTCCCTACACCTACCAGACTCCTCAATGACTCCCCCTCGGACTGATCTGTTCCCTGTAAGAACACTATTCACAACGCCCTATGCTGCTCTTGCTGATGTATTTGCTTTGTTTGGCCCCTTGATCCGCACTGTAACCAATCACTGTTTGTCGATGTACCATTTGTCAATGTTCTCTGTTGATTATTCCTGTGTCTGCTATGTACGTACTGTGTACATTCCCTCGGCCGCAGAAAAATACTTTTCACTGTACTTTGGTACATGTGACAATAAATCAAATCAAATCAAACATCCAATTCCTTCTTGAAATTACACAATGTTTTGGCCTCAACTATTTTCTTGGGTACAGCTACTAATCTTGTGTACAAGATTATGAGCGGTATGGACAGGGTGGATAGGGAGCAGCTGTTCGTCCCCCTTAGTTGAAGGGTCAGTTACGTGTGGACACAAGTTCAAAGTGAGGGGTGTGAGGTTTAGGGGGGGGGATTTGAGGAAAATAATTTTTACCCAGAGAGTGGTGGCAGTCTGGAATGCACTTCCTGGCAGGAGGAGGGGGGCGGGGGGGGGGGGGGGGGGGGGGGGGGGTAGGGTAGAGGCGAGATGCCTCACATCCATTACAGAGTACCTGGATGAGCACCTGGCATGCCATAACATTCAAGGTTATGGACCAAGTGCTGACAAATGGGATTAGGTCGGCAAGTCAGGGCCTTTCATGTGTCGGTGCAGACTCGATGGGCCGAAGGGCCTCTTCTGCATTGTCATATTCTGTGATTCTGTGGCAGCGAATTCCACTGATTCACAACTCTCTGGGTGAAGATATGTCTTCTCGCCTCAGCCCTAAAAGGTTTCCCCCTTATCCTCAAACTATGACCCCCCCTAGCTCATCAGCACAAATGCAAGAATGTCAAATCTCAAACAATCAAGTTTCATATTCCAAAATAGCTCTTCCAAAGAGCTAGCACAAGTATGATGGGCCAAATAGTCTCCTTCTGTGATGCATGATTGTATAAGAGTTAGTTTAAAGGTTGCAAAACATGATAGCGCCACTGTCTAAATGCGAATTATCCCTTTCACAACACTAAATAGCATGGGAAATAACCATGGCAACAGAAATTAGATTAAAGATTTCCAGTGTGGAGCTAGAAGCAGCGTATGCACAATGGACTGAAGGGCCTTACTTTTCGCCAGAGGCCCTGTTTCTATTTGCTGTATTACTGGGTGGACCAATATGCTCGTCAGGCTCCATGTAGGTATGTTTCACATTGACATATTGTTGTTCTACTATCAATTATAACAAATAGGGAGGAGGGCTGTTTACCAGGACAAGATTGTGTGCAGAATTATAATCATTAAATGCAATTTGAGTGTTAATAACACAATGAAACAGAAAGGTCAGAAATAATCCTCAATTATGTACTGTTCTCACTTCTGCCCATGAACTGATGGAGCTGTGAATCTGAATATGCTTCCCACTTTGTCCACATCCAACAACGACATGCTTTCGTTCAGTCCCTTTAACATAATCAGAGGTGGACTTTCACCCACACCCCCACCCTGGAACCCAGTAACCCCATCCAACCTTTTTGGACACTAAGGTCAATTTAGCGTGGCCAATCCACCTAACCTGCACATCTTTGGACTGTGGGAGGAAACATGAGCACCCGGAGGAAACCCACGCAGACACGGGGAGAACGTGCAGACTCCACACAGACAGTGACCCAAGCCGGGAATCGAACCTGGGACCCTGGAGCTGTGAAGCAACTGTGCTAATCACTATGCTACCATGCCCCCCCCCCCCCTATTGAGAGGTGGTGCAAGCTTAGAGAAGTTTAGATGAGGTCTTGGATTGGTGTGAGGTTTCTGAACTTGCGTTGAGTAAAGAGTAAAGGCGCAAAGCTGCAGCCGAGTTTCTGGCATTCGATCTGGTGGGCAGCCTGAGGCAAAGGTGAGGTCGTCGACCTAACATCGGGGTGTGAGAGTGCGAGGCCTTCAGAGAGGCATGGAGGGTGTGGGGGGCAACCAACCGAAAAGAACAGAAGCCTCCTCCTGCATAGCCAGCAGCCAGTCAGCCAGACACCAGCACAAACGGTGGTTTGCGCCCTCGAGGCCTGGCCACCTGAGTGAGAGATGACAGGTGAGCAGAGCAGCAGTCGATAGGTGTGAAGAAGGCCAGGAAAGCGCCAGCGTCGTGCCACAGGGAATTTGTCAGCGCCCAGCAGGACCGGGACGACTCAACCAGAGCCAGAGTCTAGCCAGGCAGGGCTGACGGTGAGAGGGCTGGGCAGCAACCAGACTGGGCAGCGAGGGCGAGATCCTGGGTTTCTGTGTCTTACATTGTGGGCGATGAGGGTGGGTGGGGTCAGAAGGGCATTGACGTCATTTGAGATAGGACTTGACATCCTTGGGGGCAAGGTGTAATGTGGGGTTCCTGCAAAGAGGGAGAGCGTGGGCCCCCCAAAAGTGTAAATCAGCCTCCAAACCTGGTAAAATGTCCCAAGGCACTCCACAGGGGCATTTTCACCCATAATTGGCCACTTACAGAGAGATCAGTCTAGGTGGTCAAAAACTTGGCCAAAGAAGTAGGTTCTAAGGAGCACGTTGAAGGAGGAGGACCAGAGGCAAAGACGTGTGGTGTAGGCAGCTGAAGATAAGGCCCTTAGTGGTGGATCGATGGTAAAAGGAAGTGGCCAGAATTGGGGAAGGTTGATCTCCTTGTGAAAGTATGGCTGGCTATTATGGATATGAGCTGATATTCTGTCACAAACTCTGATTGCTGACTTAATTTGAAATTGTTCATGCGGTAGTCTCAGTGACATGGTAAGCTTCTCCCCCTTCTTCCTTAATCACCTCCCAATTCATAGTAGTAATAATAATAATCTTTATTGTCACAAGTAGGCTTACATTAACACTGCAATGAAGTTACTGTGAAAATCCCCTAGTTGCCACACTCTGGCGCCTATTCGGGTACGCAGAGGGAGAATTCACAATGTCCAATTCACCTAACAGCACGTCTTTCAGGATTTGTGGGAGGAAACAGGAGCACCCGGAGGGAACCCACGCAGACACAGGAAGAACGTGCAGACTCCTCACAGATAGTGACCCAAGCGGGAATCAAACCTGGGACCCTGGCGCTGTGAAGCAACTGTGCTGACCACTGTGCTGCCGTGCGTCTTCTTTCTTCCCATTCCCACTGCCACTTTTCTCCAGCCTCGGCCAGTCCATGCTGCATCTCTCGTCTCTTTCAATGTTGCCGCTCTTCGCCCTGCCGCAGTTCCTCCCGTGACTCTTCCTACTGGCCACTTGCCCGGCTTGGCCGCGGAACCAGTTGGTTTCCCTCCCCGGGACCTCGTCAGCCAGGTATCAGTAACAGAAAATGAACTGTCTGTTACCTCACCGCTGTTTGTGGGATGGTTCTGTGCGCACATTGACTGGTGCATTTCCTGTGATATAACAGTCAGTGCGTTTCCACAGAACTGCATTTAGGATTTGAGTACTTAAAGCACTTTAGGGCATCACAGAATTCTGAAAGGTTCTCTATAAACGTAAATTCTTAACTTCACTCAGATATTGTTTCCCCTGGTGTTGTTTTTGGGGTTAAAAAGTGCTTGGTGCTGACTTGGATATTAATCGGGTTCAGGAGGAGTTATTGAGCCAGGCTGTGTGAGGTGAGTTGGAAAACACCATCCCTTGGACTGTCAGTGGTCATGTTTCCTCAACTTTTGACCGTGCATGTCAACTTCGCTCACGCCTGGTGCCCAGTGACTCCTCCGGTGCTTTCTGAAATTAAATCATTCCAGGGCTATCAGCAGGCAAGGCCAATATAACCCAACTGTTGAAAGTTAATGAAGTGACAGTGTGACGGGCTTTTACAAAGGGACACTGTGTACGACCTCATGCTCAGCACTAAATCAGGAATTGCACACATTGTAAAAGGGAAAATGAAACCAGGACACGGTGTTACAGAACAAACCTTACTTGTGTTTTTTTTTCCCAAGTTTTTTCCTCCCTTTCTTTATTCCCCCTTCCCACCCCCAATTGTCTCCCCATCTGCTCCGAGGATGCTGAATAACGTGTTGGGCGAGAGGGTCTGTAAATTGATTCTCAAAGTGTGGGAAAAGAGCCTCCGGCAAACCTCATCCTGTGCTCTGGATATGTGCATGGCCAGTTTCTGCAGGGGCCTCCCGCACTGTCCACTGTTCCCCGTTCCCCATGTGCTGGTTGGTGGGCATTCCCCCACGGAAGCAGGAACCTGCAACTGGCTTCTCCCACCCTCTGTCAAAGGCAGCAGGAGGAATCCCAGAATAATACAGTGCAGAGTGTGGCCATTCAGCCCATCCTGTTGGTGCCAAGGCCTCTGAAAGAATTACCCACCCAATCAGTTCCCCCATGTCCTTACTCCAACCCTGTATTAAGTTTTCTTTTGTAAATATTAATTGCAGAAGACCCTGAATCAAACTTCAGTCGGAAGCTGCCAACTTTTCACAAAGGGAGGGACTACTCGACAATTAAGACTGATCTTTAATTTCTATTGTATCTTTCTTGATATTGGGATGTTCCAAAGCGTTTTACAGTCAATGAGTAATTGGTGAATTATGGAAATGTAACAGATTATACTCTGCAGGCTCCTAGAGATAGCAGTGCTATTTCCAGATCATCTTGATTTTAGGGCGAGGAAGCAGATTGCTATCTAATTGTCACTATGGGTGTGCAGTGTGTATATGTATGCAAGTATTTGGGTCCATGTATTTGTATGTATAAAAACCCTCAGTGCAGTAGAAGGCCATTCAGCCCATCGAGTCCACGCTGACCCTCCGAAAGCGCACTCTACCTAGGCCCACTCTCCTGCCCTATCCCCGCAGCCCCATAACCCCACCTAACCTGTACATCTTTCGACTGCAGGTGGAAACCGGAGCATCCGGAGGAAACCCAATTGGATGCTCCCCCGCAGACACGGGGAGAAAGTTCAAACACCACACAGTCACCCAAGGCTGGATTCAAACCTGCGTCCCTGGTGCGGTGAGGCAGCAGTGCCAACCACTGTGCCCCTGTGCATGTCTGATTCGTTTGGGTGTGCCTGTTTGTGTGTGTGTGTATATGTACGAGTGCATGATCGTGTCATGTTCGTGTATGTGTGCATGCCTGTATGTGTTTGTACATGTGTTGATCTGTGTGTGTGTGTGAGAGAGAGAAAGGAACCTGCATTAATATGAAGGGGATGAGGGCTATGGATGGTTATGGGGGTGGGATGCAGTTGCAGGTGGGGAATGGAGTTAAGGCCACAATCAGACTAAACATGATCTTATTGAATGGCGGAGCAAGCTCGAGGGGCCCAATGACCCACTGCTGCTTTTATCACTCCGTGCACAGACTTGGCTGTCCTGCCCTGTGTTGACATTTCCTCACGCACTGAGAGGAGCAGTGGACTTTCCCAGCTTTTTATCCGGGTTTGTAACGCAGCAAAGAGTCAGCGCCTTCACCTCCGGAGTGGAGCAAATTGGCCAACAGAAAGAAAAATGCCACCAAATACTTCAGTAAGCAATGTGAATGTCTGAGATATTTGCACAAATTCCCAGCGGTTGTTAAATTTTATGTAATGTCAATGTCGTAAAACAAACACAGCAACCTGGTTATACTGCAGGCAACCTCGCACCTCGCCTCAGTGCAGGCTACACACAGGTGTCAAACAAAGAGAAGTTGTGGTCTAGCCTGCTCAAGAGTAATTGGTTTACAATTGCAAGCCAACTCAGTCCAGACTTCCCAAATCCGGCACATAGTAAATTCCATCCTGTAATGGAAGATTAATTCCTACCATGATCTGAGGTACTAGGTTGAATGTGCGACCCTGAAGTTATCATTGACAGTAGTTTTAATGATCGGAGGGTAATACTTCTCCTCGTTAAAGTCAATACTCTTTAAACAGATCCTGATAAGCATGCACGTTTGCAGTGAAAATATTAAATTAGTCTTCCAGCTTCTTCCCTCTGTTTCTTATCCCAGGCCAAGCGCTAACTCCCTTGAACTTAATGAGTTTGAAAGGAGTCGAAAGTTAAATCTACACTGTGCATTTTTTTGTTTAGCTTTAATTTAGCTATTTCTCCCCATTTAGTTACTCGTTTCCCAGTTGAATGTAACCCAGATCCTCACTGATTCCTTGTCTTCATCTGAGTCTTCCATCAGGGTGTAATAATTATAACATGCATTTGTGTAGCGCAGTTCATGCCGGAAGGCATTCCACGACACTTCACCGGAGGAGAATTGGATATAGGGTGGGATTTCCCACGTGCGCCTGTGGCATGTTCTAGGATCCCTATTTGTGGAAGAGTATTGGAGCCATTGAAGGATACAGCCAAAGTTGACGAGGTCATGGTTGGGAAATTTGGGACTTCCTTTCCGGAACACAAAAAGCTTGGAATGAAGGTTCCAATAATGTTTGGAAAGGATACTTGGTTAAATATTGTTCCCATTGTTTGAGGGTGTAGGGACCCCATCACTGGAAGGACAAAAGAAGTTAGGATGGACGTTTTCTCATTGAAATGAAAATGAAATGAAATGAAAATCGCTTATTGTCACGAGTAGGCTTCAATGAAGTTTCTGTGAAAAGCCCCTAGTCGCCACATTCCGGCACCTGTTCGGGGAGGCTGGTACAGGAATTGAACCGCGCTGCTGGCCTGCCTTGGTCTGCATAAAAGCCAGCGATTTAGCCCAATGAGCTAAACCAGCTCCATTGTGGGTTAGAATGTGGAATAAGAACATAGACACAAAGAAATAGGGGCTGGAGTAAGCCACTCGGCCATCGAGCCTCCTCGGTCATTCAGTAAAATCACGGCTAACCTTCCAACTCAACTCTACTTTCCCACTTTTTCCCCATATCCCTTCGTGCCGAGGAATCTATTGATCTCCATCTTGAGGATGCTTGTCAACTGTGTATCCACTGTTCTCTGGGGTAGAGAATCCCAAATATTCACAACTGTCTGAGTGAAGACATTTCTCTTCATCTCAATCCTAAATGGCTAACTCTGTAGGGGCTAGTTTAGCACAGTGGGCTAAACAGCTGGCTTGTAATGCAGAACAAGACCAGCAGCGCGGGTTCAATTCCCGTACCGGCCTCCCCGAACAGGTGCCGGAATGTAGCGACTAGGGGCTTTTCACAGTAACTTCATTGGAGTCTACTCGTGACAATAAGCGATTATTATTTATCCATTGATTATGAACCTTAAAATAAAAGCAAATTGCTGCAGATTCTGGAACCTGAAACAGAAACAGAAAATACTGGACAATCCCAGCAGGTCTGACAGCATCTGTGGAGAGAGATGGGAGCTAATGTTTTGAGTCTGGCTTTTCAGGTGCAGTGTGACCTTTGGATCTTGCCATGAACTGCCTCCCATGCTACTACATCTCAGCCATGATCCAATGGCAGAGCAGACTCGATGGGCCAAATGGCCTAATTCTCCTCCTATATCTTATAAACGTATGGATCCGATTGAAATGTATGAAATTCTGATCGGTCTGTGCAGACTGGAGGCAGGGATGGTGTTTCGTCTGGCTGGAGGAGTCTAGAAGAGCAGCATGGTAGCACGGGGGTTAGCACGGTTGCTTCACAGCTCCAGGGTCCCAGGTTCGATTCCCGGCTTGGGTCACTGTCTGTGCGGAGTCTGCACGTTCTCCCCGTGCCTGCGTGGGTTTCCTCCGGGTGCTCCGGTTTCCTCCCACAGTCCAAAGATGTGCAGGTTAGGTGGATTGGCCATGCTAAATTGCCCTTAGTGACCAAAAAGGTTAAGTGGGGTTACTGGGTTACGGGGATAGGGTGGGCTTGACCAGGGTGCTCTTTCCAAGGGCCGGTGTAGACTCGATGGGCTGAATAGCCTCCTTCTGCACGATAAATTGTATGATAAGAAGAAGGGGTCACAGTCTCAGGATACGAGGTGGGCCATTTAGGACTGAGATGAGGAGAAACATGTTCAGTCTGAGATTGGTGGACCTATGGAATTCTCAATGACAGACGCTGTGGAGACCACATTACTGAATATATTTCAGAAGGAAAGAGATAGATTCCTAGACTCTAGAACTGTCAAGGGATATGGGGAGAGGGCTGGAGTGTAGCATTGAAGTAGAGGATTAACCACGATATATTGAACAGTGGAAAAGGCGCAAAGAGCTGAATGACCGACTCCTCCTGTTTTCTCTGTTTCTATGTCCCGCACTTCTCAATTAATGGGAATAGTTTCTCCCTATCTACCCACGCTGTTCCCCTTAATATCCTGTAAAATTCAAACAAATCACTCTTTAACCTCCTATACTCCAGGATGCACAACCCTAGGTTATTTAAGCCCCTCTCATTACTCAATCCTTAGAGTCCAGGCATCTTTCTGGTAAATCTACATTTCATTCCCTTGAAGGCCAACACATCCGTCCTAAAAGAAGGGGAGGTACCTCCACAAGGGGGGGGGCAGGTAGCTCAGTTGGGTAGAGGACAGCTAGCATGTGGTTCAGAACACCGCCAACAATGTGGGGTGTGATCCCCACTCTGGCTCTGATAGACTTGGGGCCTACCTCCTCACCCTGCCTTGTGGTAAAATTGCAGCAAAAGCTGTAGATTGGTGACTCTTGTACAGTCGAGGGTGCTACCTGAAGAAGGTAATGATTGTTTTTTATTCGTTCACCCTTTCATTTGTTGCCCATCCCTAATTGTGCTTGAACTGAATGGCTTGCTGTGCTATTTCAGAGAGTAGTTAAGATTCCCCCCATATTGCTCTGGGTCTGAAGTCACCTATAGGCAGATTTCCAACCCGAAAGATATTTTGCTTTTATGATAATCAATGATAGGTTCATGGCCACCATTACTCAGACCAGCTTTACATTCCAGACTTATTCATTGAATTTCAATTCCACCAGCTGCTGTGGTGGGATTTGAACCCAGATGCGGGCAGCACGGTAGCACAGTGGTTAGCGCCATTGCTTCACCGCCCCTTGGGTCCCAGGTTCGATTCCTGGCTTGGGTCACTGTCTGTGCGGAGTCTGCACTTTCTCCCCGTGTCTGCGTGGGTTTCCTCCGGGTGCTCCGGTTTCCTCCCACAGTCAAATGATGTGCAGGTTAGGTGGACTGGCCATGATAAATTGCACTCGTGTCAAAAACGGTTAGGTTGGGCTGTTGGGTTATGGGGCTAGGGTGGAGGTGTGGGCTTAAGTGGGGTGCTCTTTCCAGGGGCCAGTGCAGACTCGATGGGCCGAATGGCTTCCTTCTGCAATGTAAATTCTTTGATTCTGTGATCTATATCCCCAGAGTATTGCCAGCCTCGTGATACCACTGTGGGGCCATCATCCTAACCTGGATCCTTATCTCTGTTATCTCCTCCAAATCGGACTTCTTTCTCGTCCCCAATTTTCTTCACTCCACCTTTGGAGGCCAACACCTGCCCTATAAACTCTGGAATTCCCTCCCGAACCCTCTCCTCCTCGCTCCACTTCCCGCTTCATCAAAGACGCTCCTTCAAATCTACCTCTTTGAGCAAGCTTTTGGTCACCTCCTCTCATATCTCTTTATGTGGATTAGTGCCGGATTCCTATGAGATGACTCCATTGTGAAAGTGTTCAGGGTGCTACGTAAATGTACGTTGCTGTTGTTTACGAACCCAGAATTGACGTCACCAAATCACTATTTTAATCTGCCTGGCTATCAGCACTTGACTCTTCACCCCGGGTTACTCATTAAAACTGCAGCCATTAGAAAAGGATGTCTATCGGAACAATTGCGAGCCCTGCTGCTTTTTGCAACCCAATTACAGTCGCTATGATGTTCATTTAGTACATGGTACATCCACAAGTGAACAAATCATTTGACAACCGTTAACACAATTATTTGGGTTGCTGGTAACTATTACTCTCCTTCACTGCCACGAACTGGCCAGATAACTGCAGTTGTTACAAAAGATTAAAAACTGTGAGCTCTAGGCAGCTGTTTGGTCTGATGCATGACTGGCGCGCTCAGTTTAGGATTACTGCGCCAAACATAGGTGCGTGATCATCTATTAGAGTGTCGCTGGGGCTATTGTACAACCAAGACTAATAGATGCAATAAATCTTCATTTGCAACTTGGAGATTGGTGCTAAACCGTTGCGGGATTGGGGAATTTGAAGACCGGAGAGTATTGTTGTTGGGATTTCAAGGTTGGCAGAGGTTGGATACGGGCGTGTTGGGGAGGGTTCTGAAGGCTTGTAGTTTGGACAGGTTGATGTTGAGATGGGGTTGGGGGCTTGGGTGGGCTTTGAGTTTCAGGAGTGGGAAGTTAGGTGATTTGCAAGTGGGGGCTTTGGAGTTTACAGCGATTAATTTGAGGGATTGGGGGTGAGAAGATTTGGGAAGGGATGTAAGATTCAGATACTTTCACCTAACAATGTCCAATTATTTTCTGTGCTATTTTAATGTCATCAGGCTGCTGTGTTTTTTTTAATTTAGAGTACCCAATTATTTTTTTCCAATTAAGGGGCAATTTAGCGTGGCCAATCCACCTCACCTGCACATCTTTGCGTTGTGGTTGAAACCCACACAGACACGGGGGGAATGTGCTAACCCCACACAGACGGTGACCCGGGATCGAACCCGGGTCCTTGGGGCCGTAGGCAGTAGTGTTGACCTCTGCGCCACTGTGCCTCCCCAAGCTGCTGTGTTATTGAGTTTCAAATTGTGCTTTTTCTGCCCTGGGAAAGTTTGTTGGAGAGAATAGGGAGCTATCTAACCATGTGCTGTACCTCAACATCACCTCAGAGTAAAAGAGGGCGCTCGCCCATTTAAGACTGAGATAAGGAGGCATTTCTCATTTCTGAGGGTAGTGAATCTGCGGAATTCTTTATCACTGAGTGCTGTAGAGACTGGGTCATTAAGTATGTTCAAGGCTGAGATAGATGGATAATTAATCAGTAAGGGAATCAAGGGTTAAGGTGATAAGGCAGGACAGTGGAGTTGAGGATCAGAGCCATGATCTCTTTGAATGGTGCAGCAGCCCCGATGGGCTGAATGGCCTCCATCAGCTCCTATGTCTTATGGTCTTATGGTAAATGTCCTGGGAGTGTTTGATGGGGACAGTGTAGAAGGAACTTACTCTGCATCTAACCCCGTGCTGCACCTGTCCTGGGTGTGTTTGATGGGGACAGTGTAGAGGGAGCTTTACTCTGTATCTAACCCTGTGCTGTACCTGTCCTGGGAGTGTTTGATGGGCACAGTGTAGAGGGTGCTTTACTCTTTATCTAACCCCGTGCTGGACCTGCCCTGGGAGTGTTTGATAGGGACTGTGTAGAGGGAGCTTTACTCTGTATCTAACCCTATTCTCTACCTGTCCTGGGAGTGTTTGATAGGGACTGTGTAGAGGGAGCTTTACTCTGTATCTAACCCTATTCTATACCTGTCCTGGGAGTGTTTGATGGGGACAGTGTAGAGGGAGCTTTACTCTGTATCTAACCCCGTTCTGTACCTGCCCTGGGAGAGTGTGATGGGGACAGTGTACAGGGAGCTTTACTCTGTATCTAACCCTGTGCTGTACCTGTCCTGGGAGTGTTTGATAGGGACAGTGCAGAGGGAACTTTACTCTGTATCTATCCCTGTGCTGGACCTGCCCTGGGAGTGTGTGATGGGGACAGTGTACAGGGAGCTTTACTCTGTATCTAACCCCGTGCTGTACCTGTCCTGGGAGTGTTTGATAGGGACAGTGCAGAGGGAGCTTTATTCTGATCTAACTGGTGGCCTAACTGTAGAAGTATTCAGTTTGTTCAAACAATCCCACCCGAAATGTCTGTGTTCTATTTTGACTTGAATAAATCCTTTCCAGAGAACGTGTTTTAGCTTACTTGTTGGAGAGGTTTAAAAATATGGAAGGAATGGGTAATATATTCTGGTCTATAGCAAAACCGACATCCCGTGAAGGAATCTTTAAAAAGATGCTATTAAAATGCAAATTGTTGTCAGAAACAGATATATTGGATCTTGTTCCAGTGCTGGTGTATTTCACAACGTCCCTAGTGTAAACTGAATAGTTGCGATTGAGATTCTAAATCATTATCAGAATATTGCAGCGAATAGTAGCAAATGTATTGTTAGCCTAGCAGCAAAGAACCAGAAAGACAGTTTTTAGTTTTTGTCTGCTCCGTTTAATTGATATCAGTAATCTCGTTGCATTCGTATTTGAGTGTGAAATTCCTCTCTGACAAATTGACCTTTTTGACTATCTTGATCTGGCAAGCTCCTAGCTCAACGGTTGACTTTCGCATAGTGCCTTTCGTAGAGTAAATCGTCCCAAGGGGTATCGCAGGAGTACCCTCAAAAGGATGTGACACCAAGCCACCTAAGGAGATATTGGGGCAGATGACTAGAAACTCGGCCAGAGCTAGGTTTGGAGGAGCATCTTAAATGAGGGAGGTTGCTGAGGGAGTCGGGGAGGGAATTGAAGAGTTAAGGACACAGAGATTGGAAGGCTCAGCCACCATTGTTGGAGCGATTAAGATCGGACAGGCACAAGAGACCAAAATGAGGTGAGCACACATATCTCTGAGGGTTGCAGAGATGGAGGAGTTTACAGAGATAATCCTGCCTCCTCCATTGCTTACTGCTGGCACCAGGTGCCTGAAATGAGAATATGTCCCTTTAGGCTACAGTAAGAACTCTTAATTTGATCAATCGAAGGTACAAAAAAAAGTCAAACCCATAATTAGCAATTTTTTTTCTTTCAGAAGCTGTATTGACGGTTGGTGGGTAAATCATAGTGCGTTAAAGGCAATAATCTGTTTGAGAGGTTTCAAGGACTAGATTAGTATCTTTCAATTCACTGCGAGCTATCCATTAGGCTCTGTAGCACTGTTGGCTTACATAATTCGTTCAGCATTTTCTCACCGCTTTTATATCCACATATCTCCACTTTGTTGCCTTTTTGAGTGCGTCACATGTTGTGAGGACATGTTGAAATTGTGACATCAGGCTGCAGTATCTCTGGGTTGGTCCACGCCCTGAATTATCCAATCGTGAGTGGCTTAAAGATTAGGTCATAGTGCTGCACCTGCCATTGTGGCGTGAACTCCAGGGTTGAGTTACTTGATTTTAGCCCAGGTTAATAACATTAAAACTGGCTTGCCCCCGTGGAAATTAGATTTTCATTGGGGCGTCTTAGGGTGGGTTTTGCTGAAACCCGCCCGATTTTCATAGAGTGAGCGCCAGACAGCGACAATTGATCTTATTCATGAATCATAGATTTAATAATTTAGCCAGGGTCTATGCGGCTGTACACTGGCAGGTATGCATGTGTGATGGAGTGCATGATAAATGCTTATGTTTGCTGGTGGAAGGTTTTTAAGAATTGTCTTCCTTTCTCAGAGTTACAAAGGCAGTCAGAATGGAGAGGGTAAACCCTTAATCCATCTCCTTGCTTTCTCAAAGAAAACCAAATACAAATTCAAATTGAATCCAATTCATGGGGATGGATTCTCCGCTGTAGGGATTCTCCGTTGCGCCGGTAGCGAACCCACGCCCCGGGGATTTCCCGACAGCGCGGAGCTGCCCACAATGGGAAACCCCATTGGCCAGCTGGCGGGATGGATAACGCCGCTGCCAACGAGGGCGTACTGGTGCGGCGGGATGGACAATCCCGCCCATGCTCCCCATACTGGATCCAAGCTGCCAAGAACAGGCATTACACCTGACCTCGGGCTTGATCTTAACCAAGCGGCTGAGGGAAGTCTATATTTTACGTCCTGTGTTTGCTTGCATGCACATATGTGTGAGTCTGTATTGCACACTCTTCAATTACAATATATCCCTGATGGACTATGTTGCGCAGAGGTGCATGTGCTTCTTTTCATTAACCAAATAAACAAAGCCAGCAAATTGTGGGATAAATCAAAAATGCAGTTCCTTAAAGGACACTGCATTTTTAGTGTGTGTCTGCATATGTATTTGTATTTGTGTGTGTGTGTTTATACTTGTTTACATAAAAGGATTCGAGTTGTGAGGCATGAGCTGTGAGTCTTTCCATGGAGGACCATTGTGTCAGCACTCGCTGCCACGCCTCGCACATGGGCCATGTGTGTCCGAGGGCCTTGAGCAGTGCCTGTGGCGCCTGACCTCAGCGGGAACCAATGCCTTCAGAGAAGTGAGGGAGGGCATCAGGCATCAAAGCAAAATTGAGCTCTGCCTCAACACGCACATTTATTCGTGGTACTTTTTATGATGCGGTCTGGCCTGTGCAATCTGCAGTGACTGATTTATTTTCCTCACCTCTACAGTAAACCTCCCCAGAAAGTGATGTTGGGTGAGAGCAGACGAATCCCGAATGGGTTCCTCTAACTCAAGTGTGTAAGTGGACCGGACAATCGACTTGACGCTGCTTTAGTTGTGTGGATTGTCGGGCAGCCACTTTGCTCAATAGGAGCTGTAAATGTCAAGTGACAGTAAACATCTTCCTCCTTTAAGCTGCCCAGGATTTATGCACACATTGCAATTTCTGTCGATAAAAGCAGTTGAGGTCCCGGCAATGTCTCTCTCAATCTGTCCTCTTCGAAATACCTCTTCAGATTTATTTTTTTAGCACTCTCTATTGAACCTCTGCCAAAACAGGACAAAAGATTCTGATGCGGCTGGTGTGGGAACCAAGATAGGTGGCATTGTTATAAGTACTGTAGACGGAGCACAAAGTGATATTACACATTAAGTGAAAGGGCAATACTGAGGCAAATGGATTTCAATGTAGACAAACCTGAGATCATCCACTTTGGACCAAAAAAATAATAAACCAGGGTACTTTCTAAATGATGAAAAACTATAAACAACAGAGGTCTAAGGAACCTGGGGAGGGGGGGGGAAAGGGGGAGGCGGTTCATAGATCATGAAAATGCCACAACGTAATATGGAAAATAATCAAATGGAATGCTGGTCTTTAAATGTGGAAGAATAGAATACAAGCACGGTAGCATTGTGGATAGCACAATTGCTTCACTGCTCCAGGGTCCCAGGTTCGATTCCAGCGTGTGTCACTGTCTGTGTGTGGGTTTCCTCCGGGTGCTCCGGTTTCCTCCCGCAGTCCAAAGATGTGCAGGTTAGGTGGATTGGCCATGCTAAATTGCCCCTTAGTGTCCAAAATTGTCCTTGGTGTTGGGTGGGGTTACTGGGTTATGGGGATAGGATGGAGGTGTGGGCTTGGGTGGGGTGCTCTTTCCAGGAGCCGGTGCAGACTCGATGGGCTGAATGGCCTCCTTCTGCACTGTAAATTCCATGAAGTCACGGTTCAGCTAAACAAATCCCTGTTTGGACAACACCTGGAATATTGTCAGCTATTATAGGCACCACGTCTGCGGGCGGTGTTTTACCAGAATTACACCTGGACTCCAAAGGGTTAAATTGTGCGGAGAGACTACACAAACTAAGGGTTTATTTCTGGAATGTAGAAAGTTAACGGGTGTTTTGATCAAAGTTTTCAGGATATTAAGGCGAACAGATAATGTTGAAAGGGAGGAATTATTTCTGCTGCTTGGAGAGTGAAGGACTGGGCGGGGGGCAGAGTCTAAAAATGAGAAGCAGATTTCTCAAAGGAGCGAAATGAAGAATCACTTCTCCACACAAAGGATGGCAGCAGTTTGGAACTCTCTTCCTCAATTGGTGCAAGATCACTTGTCAGCTTCAAAACTGAGATTGATCGACTTTTCTCACCCAAATGTATGAAGCGATCTGGGGTAATGGGGCAAGGAATTGGGTCAGAGTACTGTTGTTTCTTTGAATGGTAGAAGAGGCTGCAGAAGCGAATGGTCTCCTTCTGTTCCTACATTCCTGTAACTCTCAGCCAAGAAAGTTAAAAGAATGCTGGATTTGGCGAAGGGCTGGGGGCTATTTCTCCATTTTATATTAACATCAAAGGCAATTTTTGAAGGTAATCACTTTGAATGATACATTCAGCAATTGAGCGTTGAAATGAATGACTAACTGACCATCTGTACAATTCCCATGAACCCCCCCATACGATTTGCTGGATGAGTGCCCCAGAGGGAGCCTTGGAATGGTTAACTCCCACCTGAGGGGGAAAGTCTCTTGTTTCAACAGCCCATCCAAAAAGTGGCACTTCGGACAGTGCAGCACTCCCTCAAGTGCTGGCACTGGAGGGGTCAGCCCTGTTTCTGTGCTTCAGTGCCCAGTGTTGGAGGGGTGAATCCCGCTCAGGTGTGTGTCAGGTGCCCCACAGCCACTATTTTGAGGGAGAGCAGGGGCAGATCCTTTCAGTTTCCCAGTCAGTATTTATCCCTCACTCCGTACCTAAAATACTCTTCCCTATCCAGTTTCTGTTTCTGGGATCTTGCCGTCTGCAAACTGGCTGCCATAATTCTTACAGCACGAACGTGTTTACACAATCACGACACATTTGTCTCTTGAGTCAAGATTGGCCACACTGAGCTCTCTGACGTAAAGGCAAAAGTGCTACAATGGGTCTATTGAATTGAATTGAATGTTGGCTCCATCCTACATTGACATAAAAATATTTGACAACCCTCGTAAGCGCACACAAGGATCATAAAGGAGACCGCAGCGAATGCTGAGGGTGAGAACAACCGTCATCAAATAGGCATTTTGAATAGAAGATCATTCAGCCCCTCGAGCCTGTTCTATCATTTAAGACATCATGGCTTATCCGTAACTTAACTGCATCTATTCACTTTGGTTCTGTAACCCTTAATATCCTTTCCCTGATATAAAACCACCAATTTCAGTTTTGAAATGTTCAGTTGAGCCCCAGCGCCAACAGCCTTTTGAGGGTTGGAGTTTGAGATTTCCACTACACTTTGTGAGAAGGCATTCTTCCTGAGTGGCCAGGTTCTCATTATTAATCTCCTTATTCGGTGCTCAATTACATCACCTTCCGAATAAGACCATAAGACATAGGAGCAGAGTTAGGCCATTCGGCCCATCGGGTGTGCTCCGCCATTCAATCATGGCAGATATGTTTCTCATCCCCATTCTCCTGCCTTCTCCCCACAACCCCTGGCCCCCTTATTAATCCTCAAGGGAATGCAAGCTTCGTCAATGCAACCTGTCCTCACCATTCAACACTTGGAGCCCCTCTCTCATTCTCGTGAGCCTGCACTGCGCCTATTTCAAAGCCAGGAGGCGGGATTCTCCCATTCCGCGCCGTTTGGGAGAATCGCCATCCCGCCATTCTCCCAACCGCCCAGAACGGCATCATCGAGGTCGGCGCCGTTCCTGCCGGAGAATCGCCCGAGGTTCTCCGGGTCCCCCGCTATTCAGCGGCCCGGATGGGCCGAAGTCCCGAAGGCGTGACCCCAGGCCACGCCATCGCCGTTCACCCCTGCTAAATAACTTCGGCAGCCAGACGTGCTGGCTGATGATGCGGAGTGAGGAGGTGAGCAGCCGCCGTTCTCACAGGCAGCATGTTGTGGCACCCACGGCCGGTGCTGGCGGGGGGAGGGGTTTTGGTGAAGGGTAAACTGTGCGGTGGATGGAGACTGTGGGCAGGGGTCAGGGTGCTGGGGTCTGTAGCGGGACCAGGCAACGGGAGAACACATGTATCCCATGGCACCTGGCTGTTGAGGTGTCGAAGCACCATCGTTAAACATGTTGTATCTCCCCCACCCCCCCCCCACCCCCTCCTGTTTGGGGACCAGCCAGTGACGTTTGCCGCCGTGGCGGTGTCCTTTTGGCAGCATCAACGCAGGCGGCTCAGAGCAGCTGCAGCAGCGGCGGCTGCAGCAGAGGGACTGGCTGCAGAGGGCCCCGTACCACCCGCTCAGGCTGCAGAGGGCCCCGTGCCACCCGCTCAGGCTGCAGAGGGCCCCGTACCACCCGCTCAGGCTGCAGAGGGCCCCGTGCCACCCGCTCAGGCTGCAGAGGGCCCCGTGCCACCCGCTCAGGCTGCAGAGGGCCCCGTGCCACCCGCTCAGGCTGCAGAGGGCCCCGTACCACCCGCTCAGGCTGCAGAGGGTCCCGTGCCACCCGCTCAGGCTGCAGAGGGCCCCATGCCACCCGCTCAGGCTGCAGAGGGCCCCATGCCAACCCACTCAGGCTGCAGAGGGCCCCGTGCCACCCGCTCAGGCTGCAGGCCCGCCTGCTCGGCAGGTGCAGGAGGAGGTGGAGGGGGACGATGACCACCACATCGTCGGGGATGCACAGGAAAACGATTCTGATCTTGATGAGGCGCAGGGGGAGGAGGAGGAGCAGGTGGTGGCGCCAAGGCGCCGGAGGTGCTCCATGAGGCCTCGAGTGTGTTGTCACCGCATGTCCTTCAAGGACCTGCCGGTCAGGGCATGCAGGAGGAGACTCCGGATGAGTCGGGAGACCGTCGCACATATATGCCATCTCATGGCACACTTGGCACCACGTGGAACGGGGGGCGGACATGCCATCCCGGTGGCCGTCAAGGTGATGGTCGCCCTCAACTTCTACGCGACGGGGTCGTTCCAGGCGCCGAGCGGGGACCTGTCCGGTATCTCACAGGCATCGGTGCACCGGTGCATCCGAGCAGTAACCGACGCCCTGTATGCCATCGCCGACCGGTGTATCCAGTTTCCAGAGAACCGCGAACAAAGGACGGGATTCTCCTCCTTGGCCAGGATACCGATGGTCCAGGGGGTGATTGATGGGGTGCACATCGCCATGCATCCACCATCGGAGAACAGGGACGTGTTCATGAACAGAAAGGGGACCTACTCCATGAATGTTCAGATGGCCATGCAAATCATGCACGTGTGCGCCCAGTACACCGGCAGTGTGCATGATGCCTTTATACTGGCGCCATCTTATATCCTCGCCATGTTCGAGGGACACCTCCCCCGGCTGAGGGGCTGGTTGCCCCTCATGGGGGAGAACCTGACCCATGGCCGAAAACCGTTGTCCCCATTGCCTCCACCGCGGACGCCACCAGTGCAGTGTCGGCGTGGGTGGCAGCCATGACCGGCACCACTCCCTGCTCCTGGAATCTGACGGACTCCTCCAACTGCATCTGCAGATGCTGGAAGGCGGCCGTCATCCCGTTGTCCACTCGCTGGGTTTCCAAACACATAGGGTCTGTGGGTGGGTCTGGTAAGTCCAGGAACCCGGGAACTGTCTGGGCGGCAGCTGGGTGCTGGGCCTGGCCCGCCCTCCGAACGTCCAGCCCCTCGGCTGCTCCTACCTCCACCTGCTCGGCTGTGCGGTGCGCACCAGTCAGTGACCCAGAAGCCTCATCACTAATGTGCCCAACCGAGGTGAGGGTATCTGCAATGGTGGAGGGTGTGCGTGACAGCAGTGACGCAAGTTTCAAGTCCTCATCGGACCCCAGGTCTGGGTCTCCTGGGTCAAGCCTTGGACCGATGGACGTTGTCCCCGGCCCATGTGAGGTGCCATGTCCGGCCTGTCCATCATCTGTCTCGCCATCCTCTGTGCGTCACTGTGCAGAGTTCCCGTCCTCTGTCCGTCACTGTCCTGGCTCTCCGTCCTCTGTCCGTCACTGTCCTGGATCTCCGTCCTCTGTCCGTCACTGTCCTGACTCTCCGTCCTCTGTCCGTCACTGTCCAGAGTCTCCGTCCTCTGTCTGTCACTGTCCTGGCTCTCCGTCCTCTGTCCGTCACTGTCCTGGCTCTCTGTCCTCTGTCCATCACTGTCCTGGCTCTCCGTCCTCTGTCCGTCACTGTCCTGGCTCTCCGTCCTCTGTCCGTCACTGTCCTGACTCTCCGTCCTCTGTCCGTCACTGTCCTGGCTCTCCGTCCTCTGTCCGTCACTGTCCAGAGTCCCCATCCTCTGTCCGTCACTGTCCTGGCTCTCCGTCCTCTGTCCGTCACTGTCCTGGCTCTCCGTCCTCTGTCCGTCACTGTCCTGGCTCTCCGTCCTCTGTCCGTCACTGTCCTGGCTCTCCGTCCTCTGTCCATCACTGTCCTGGCTCTCCGTCCTCTGTCCATCACTGTCCTAGCTCTGCGTCCTCTGTCCGTCACTGTCCTGGCTCTCCATCCTCTGTCCGTCACTGTCCTAGCTCTACGTCCTCTCTTCGTCCGTCTCATGGCCGTCAGTGTCCTGACTGTCCGTCCTGTTTTCGTCAGCGTCTTCTGTCGGTCCTCTGTGCGTCCACTTCCTGTGCCCCGGCCTCAGAAGAGGGCCCTCCTGTCCGTCTTCCTTCCCCTCCCTGGCGAGCGTCCCTGTGGGCGGATGGACCTCGACCTGGACGGCGGGGGCTTCTCCGAGACATTCCGGGACGATTGGCTGCTGGCCCTCGAATACACAATAACGCCATGTATCGTTAGAAACGCGGAGTCGGGTGTGAGGGGGATGGAGGGGGCAGTGTGAGGGGTGGAGTGTGAGGGGTGGGGGAGGTGAGGGGCTGAGGGAGTGTAGCCACGCAGGGGAGTCTCACTTGGTACTGCGCCTCCGATCTGGCATGGCGCTACGTCCAGGGTGGCGGCTCCCCCAGCGAGGTCCAGAGCCCTCTGCTCATGGACGGTGAGGGGTGCAGAACAGGTGATCCCCCTTCAGTTCTTGCACGCTTGCGATAGTTGGGCTGTCTTGTCCTGCGGGGGATGGGGGGCATCAGAGTTAGGCGGTCAGCAGCAAGACAAGCAGATGTTGGCAACATTATGACTGGGGGCGGGGGCAGCACGGTGGCCAAGTGGGTTAACCCTGCTGACTCATTGCGCCGAGGTCCCAGGTTCGAATCCCGGCTCTGGGTCACTGTCCTTGTAAAGTTTGCACATTCTCCCCGTTTCTGAGTGGACTTCGCCCCCACAACCCAACGATGTGCAGGATAGGTAGATTGGCCACGCTAAATTGCCTCTTAATTGGAAAGATTAATTGGGTACTCTAAATTTATTTTTTTTAAATGACTGGGGGTGGGGGGTCACTGGGCACCACGCCATGGCAGCTCGCAAGGGGGGGGTGTGATGCCCATGACCGGGCGCAACATGATGGCACCCCCTCCTGCATGGGCGGGGGTGCGCAACACATGGTGGGGGGGGCAGGGGGGGGGGGGGTAGGGTGTGGCCCGGGGGAACTCTCGGGGTACTTACCCTGGCAGCCCTCGTGAGGTCGTGGAGCTTCTTGTGGCACCTACTGCAGAGCCGGGGGTGTGACCACAGCCGTGACCACGATGCCCACTTCACGCCAGCTGCGCTTGGCCGTGCTGGCCGGGTACCGGTGGCCACGGCTTGGGCACTGGATCGCCCAGCGCTCTTCAACTGCGTCCAGCAATGCCTCCAGGTCATTGTCCCGGAACCTGGGAGCGGCATGGCGGGACGCAGCCATCTCTCTCTGTCGGGGCCTGTGCGTGGATCGCGCACATTAAATGACGCGGTGCGGCGTCAGCCGGGCATCGCGCTGCTCTGGCGCCACGCCCACCACGTTTCTCACGGCCCCCGCTACTGGCCCCTTTTCGGGGCCTGAATCGATGCTGCCGGCGGCCTGATTGCGCCGTCGTGAAACGCGACGGCGTTCACAACGGCGCGGACACTCTGACTCACCATCGGAGAATCCCGCCCAGGGTATTCTTGGTGAACTACAGTGCCCAGAATTGAATGCAATCGTCATGGAGTTTTATCTGTTCGGATAACTTCCTTCCCTTTGTATCCCAACTCTCTTGAGATGATGGCCAACATTCTGTAAGCCTGGCCCATTGTTTAGAAACTGCCGATATGGGATAAGGCGATAGAAATGGAACTGGCAGCTGATCCGGCATTACCTGTTTTGCTATTGGACGCGGTTGCAGGCTGTGTAAATGGTGCAGCATGTTGGAAATCAGAGGAGACAGCGGGAAGAGTTCTGTGGGCCCCACCAGCCTCCAAACTGACAGCACGCAGTACGTACATGAATAGCTAATTACAGGAGCTCATCAGTCTCTGAAACCTTTGTCTTTGTAGATGCTCCATCATCCACAAAAACAGAACTCTTTTGTGCCTGGTTCAAGGTCCCTCTGATACATAATAATGAAATAGCTCTCTGAACACGCTACAGAATGTTAATGAGGCAGATTTGGATGTGTTACAGACAGACGACCCACAGATAGGAGAAACCAGCTTGTTCAGGTCCTTTACGTTTCCTCATGAATCATTCTTCAGAATGCCGGCAAGTATGTGTTGCCCATCCCTAACTGCCCCTTGCAAAGGTGTTGGTGGGAGTCCTTGATCTCGATGGGCCAAAGGCGCCTTCTTGAACCACTGCAGTCCACCCTCAGTGAGGTTAGGGATAAGGGAGTTCCAGGATTTTGACAAAGTTAGGATGGTGTGGGGCCTGGAGGGGTAATTTCAGGTGGTGATGTTCTCGTGCACCTGCTGCCCTTGCCCCTCCAGGTGGTAGGGGTTGCGGGTGCTGTCGAAGGAACCTTGTTGAGTTGCGGCAGGACACTAATGCCAATATTTACCGGTGATGAAAGGAGGGAATGTTTAACTTGGTGGGTGGGGTGCCACTCAAGTGGCTACTTTGTCCTGGATGGCGTCAAGCTTCTGAAGTGTTGCTGGAGCAGCTCCCATTCAGAATTGAATCATACTCCTGACTTGTGCCTTGCAGGAAGTGGAAATTGTTTCGGGAATAAGGATGTGAGTTACCACAGAATTCCTGGTCTTGGACCTGCCATTGAAGCCACGCCATTTCTCCGGCCGCTCCAATTGAGTTTCTCCTAAATTTCCTAGTTTCATCTTCCCTTCCTTCTCTCCCTGGGATGTGCTGGCACATTATTCCGCTGTGTTTCTAACCCCACCATCCCAGCGATCGTCCCCTTAAACGTGCCCCCCGGTGTTCACCTCGGCCCCTCCCTTGCGGTCATGAGTTCCACATTCTAACCACGCTCTTCCTGGTATAACAGTGCTGCCTCTGGATAAACCCTGGGGCCTTCAGGCTCCTGAATAATCCCCGTGCTATTCCCCTTGTGTCCTTAGTTGAGAATGTGTCCCCATCACTTCTCCTTTGGAAGTGATGTGAGGTGTCGATGGAGCAGTGGGTATCTGGTGTGTGAGGCCACCCACAGTCAAATAACTTGCCAACACTTGAGCGTGTTGCAGTGATCTGAAAACTGGCCACTTTGGCAAGGCTGTTGAATCAGCAAGAAGCTAAGGAGGCGAGGAGGCAAAACTGATAAAGGGAGAAAGGAAACCAGGACACAGAAAGTTTCATTGTCATAGAATTCATAGGATTTACAGTGCAGAAGGAGGCCATTCTTCCCATCGAGTCTACACCGGCCCCTGAAAGAGTTCCCTACCTAAACCCACACCTCCACCCCATCCCCGCAACTCAGCAGCCCCCACCTAACTTTTGGACACTAATGGGCAATTTAGCGTGACCAATCGGCCTAACCCGCACATCTTTGGACTGCGGGAGGAAACCGGAGCACCCGGAGGAAACCCACGCAGACACGGGGAGAACATGCAGACTCTGCACAGGCAGTGACCCAAGATGGGAATCAAACCCGGGTCCCTGGACGCTGTAAAACAACAGTGCTAACCACTGTGCTGCAGTACAACAATGAGTGACCTGCCATTTGTAGGTTCGACTGACTTGTAGGTTCGGCCCTTGGAAAGAGCTCCCTACTTAAGCCCACGCCTCCACCCTATCCCCGTAACTCAGTAACCCCACCTACCATTTTGGACACTCGGGGGAAATTTAGCATGGCCAATCCACCTAACCTGCACATCTTTGGACTCTCATCGGCTGCCAGTCCACCAACCCTTCAGTTTTAAAGTTCTCATTATTGTTTTCAAATCCACCAATGATCTCGCCTCTCCCTGCCTCTGCAATCTCCTCAGGTATCCCTGAGTCTCCCACTCTGCCCTCACCCACATGCCCTGATTTTAATTGCTCGCCTTTGCTGGCCGTGCCTTCAGCTGCTGAGCCCCCAAACGCTGAAATTCCCTCCCCACACCTTTCGGCTGCTTCTCTCCCTGTCCCCCTTTGTGACGCACCTTAAGCCTTCCCTCTTTGGCAAAGATTTTTGGTAACCAGTCTTAAAGTATCCTGGCCTGGCCCGCGATCGGGGCCCACCGATTGGCGGGTGGGCCTGTGCCGTGGGGGCACTCTTTGTCTTCCGCCTTCGCCATGGTTTTCACCATGGCGGAGGCGGAAGAGACACCCCCTCCTGCACATGCGCCGGTATGACGTCAGCAGCCGCTGACGCTCCGGCGCATGCGCAGACTTACTCCGGCCGGCGAAGGCCGTTCACTCCAGCCGGCGGAGTGGGAACCACTGTGGCGCAGGCCTAGCCCCTCAATGTGAGGGCTTGGCCCCTAAATTTGCGGAGCATTCCGCGCCTTTGGGGCTGCCCGACGCCGAAATGGTTCACGCCACTTCATCTCGCCGGGACCCCCCACCCTGCTGGTTAGGGGAGAATCCCGGCCCTGGTGTGTCACTGCTTTCTGACTACAGTCCTGTGCAGCAGCACCCCGCGATGTTTCACCATCCTAAAGGTGCTATGGAAAAGCAAGGTGTTGCTGAATCCAATAGAAATACATGGAAAACGGCCGTTTTCAACGCTGTTAAATCGAATACTCTGAAAGGGGGCACCCGTGTTGGTTTATTTTACCTCTTCCAACATGCCGAGTGTCGATTAAGCTCCTGTGTTGGTGAATTTCATTAGCTCCTCACTCAGAGGATCGCCTGTGTAATTAAACCTCACCATCTGCTGTCAGCTGATAGAGGGAGCCTGTCTCGGACTGAGGCAGCCATTGCTGCTGAAAGCAGCAGTCCAGCGATTTGTTACATTACGATTCTGCCTGTGATAAACTAATGGTTTTAGTTGCTTTTCCCTGGAACAAATTACCTGTTACAAGAACGGGAACAGTGGAACCCGTGGTGATGGGCAGTCGCAGCGAGCAGCCTTTTTCAAAGTGCCTTCTGCTGATTAAGCAGGGGATTGGAGTAAGTACATATAGTACATCGAGTCTGTACCGACCCACTGAAGCCCTCACTTCCACCCTATTCCCGTAACCAAATAACCCCTCCTATCCTTTTTGGTCATTGAGGGCAGTTTATCATGGCCAATCCACCTAACCTGCACATCTTTGGACTGTGGGAGGAAACCGGAGCACCCGGAGGAAACCCACGCAGACACGGGGAGGACGTGCAGACTCCGCACAGACAGTGACCCGGCGGGGAATCGAACCTGGGACCCTGGAGCTGTGAAGCCACAGTGCTATCCACTTGTGCTACCGTGCTGCCTTTGTGCTACCGTGCTGCCCCACGGTAGTGTGCTGCACTAGGTGTGCTGCGCTGCTTGGAAACGAGGGCAGGTTTATCCTCTTGCTCCCCCCCCCCCCCCCCCCCCCCCCCCCCCCCGCCTCCTGCCCCGATTCCTGGCTGGGGCAAGGGCTCCACTCGAACAGCGCTGTTACCCTTCTGCATGATCATTATGTCCCTCTTGCAATGCTGCATTCGCCAATCCCGAGCTCCAGGCAGAGGGAGCCTTGCTGACAGGCTTCATCGCAACCCACCCCAATCTCCACCCTCTGTCCGACTTCCTCTCAGCAGCCAAGAGGTTGAGCTCGCGAGGAGAATATCCACTGGAAACAACATGTGCCTTTATTTTATCCCACCTTTCTGATGAAGCTATAAATTGTCTGCCCTCTCGGGAGGACATAGAGGACCCCCCACGGTCACAATTTCGATGAAGAGCAAAGGAATTATTCCCGGATGAGTATCCGGCCCTCCGCCTCATCAGCCACTGAAACAGAGTATCTGGTCATTCTCACATTGAGGCCTCTGGGAGCTTGCTTGACGCAAATGTGCAGCATACGGTTCCTGCAGTGACCACACTTGTAAAAGCTTTTCACTGGTGAAAGGTGCTTTGGGCCATCCTGAGGTAACGAAAGGCACTATATAAATGCAAATTGTTCCCTCCCCATTGTGCAGGATTTTTCTCTTTGAAAGTCCATATGCACAGCATCCATGGCAATTCCTCTGCTGGCACTCCACAATGCGTCCTTCAAAGAATTCTATTAAAACTGTCTGACACCGCTTGTCTTTCGTGGATGGACATTGGCTGCCCGCAACGTAACCATGTGCTTCGCTGCTTCGTTCATTGTTTTTGTATTCCACTTCCTCACTTCCTCCATCGATCGCTTCCTCGTGTGTTTGCTGAGCAACAAAGTGAAATTGTGGGATTGGTGGTGAATATATTAAATAAGAACATAATAAGAACATAAGAAGCAGGAGTAGAACATCTGGCCCTTCGACCCTGCTCCGCCATTTAATGAAAATATGGCTGATCTGTTGTGGACTCAGCTCCACTTTTCATTTCATTTCATTTTCCCGTCCGAACACCATAACCCTTTATTCCTTTATTCTCCAAAAAACGATCTATCTTTACCTTGGAAATATTTAATGAAGGAACCTCAACTGCTTCACTGGGCAAGGAATTCCATAGATTCACAACGCTTTGGGCGAAGAAGTTCCTCCTAAACTCATTCCTAAATCTACTTCCCCTTAATTTGAGACTATGCCCCCTAGTTATGCTTTCACCCGCCAGTGGAAACAACCTGCCCGCATCTATCCTATCTATTCCCTTCATAATTTTAAATGTTTCTATAAGATCCCTTGTCATCCTTCTAAATTCCATTGAGTACAATCCCAGTCTACTCAACCTCTCCTCATAATCCAACCCCTCAGCTCCGGGATTAACATTGTGAATCTCCTCTGCGCATCCTCCAGCGCCAGGACTGTTCTCACTTTGATGTACAACTGGAGCTCCTCATATTCAAAAGCCAAATACTGGATGCTGGATACTTCGAACAAAAGCAAAAAATTCTGCTAAGATTCAGCAGATCTGACAGCCCCTGTGGAGAGTTCACGGGCGGAGTCTTGCATTGTTGGCGGGCGTCTCGTGCACTGCCTGATGCTGGGTAGGAAGGCCCCGCCATATCACCTGCCCATCAGGTAGCTATGCAGACTGTGCTGGACCTTCCTCCCAGCTGAAGCCTCTGGAATAAGCCCATGTAAAGCCTGCCAACCTATCAGAGGCGGCTGCACTTGAACCCTGCAGTATTATCCATGGAAGAAGCTTCGGTCAGTGCTGTAAGAACACCCTGATGGAACCATCAATTCAGCGAACACGTGTAGTTGGATCTGAACAGAGGCTTTAATACACTTACAACAGAGCCAGCCTATTCATCGTTGAACTCCAGATGACTGGCAGGCTGGCTCTAAGGCACTGATCGGTCCCAGGGGGAGGAGTCCTGGGCAGAGCCAAGGGAGGAGCCCAGTACAAACTCTCGCGTACTCCCAGAGCGACTCCCCCTGGTGGTCGGATAGTGCAACTGCACTTACAATGGTGGATAGTGAACATATATACACGGAGTTATATTGGCAACTATATACAGCAGTGATCTTACAACGGGTAGATAACAAACATATATACATGGAGTGATATTGGCAACTATATATAGTGTGAATCACATTCACCACATTCACCCCCGTTAAAAAAATCAAGTCCGGCGGGGGTGATGGCTCAAAGAGTCAGTCTGTCCGGTGGACGAATTGTCCGTTTTGATCTGCGGAGCACCGAGGTTGCAGTCTCTTGCGGTGGCTGGGCGGGCGTCGAGGTCTGGGGTACGGTTGCCGGCTCCAGGGCGAGTCTTGTCCGAGCCTCATACACCTTCTGGTCAAATGGAGACTGGGGGCGCGTGAGGGCGGGCTGGTGCTGGCGCTCGGGACTGGTGGGGTGAGCTTACAGAATCGGGGGCGCAAGGGGGCGGCCGCATAGGGAACGGGGAAAGGAGTTCCTCGGTGGGGGTAGATGGGGGCCTGGATCCAGCGGGTGCCAGGCCCCGGAGGGATACTGTGTCCTGGCGACCGTCCGGGAACTCAACAAATGCGTACTGTGGGTTGGAATGAAGCAGGCTCACCTTTTCAACAATGGAGTCGGTTTTGTGCGCCGCTTCCTTAGGAGAACCGGGCCTGGCGTCCTCAGCCACGCCGGAAGTGAGACCCCTGTGGTAGTGCCCCTGGAAAAAATGAAGAGCCGCTCGTGAGGGGTTTGGTTGGTAGCTGTACACAGGAGGGATCTAATTGCGTGGAGCACGTCAGGGAGGACTTCCTGCCATTGGGAAACTTGGAGCTTTCTGGAACTGAGGGTCAGTAGGACGGTCTTCCAGACCGTCGCGTTCTCCCTCTCCACCTGTTCGTTCCCCCTGGGGTTGTAACTGGTAGTCCTACTCGTGGCGATGCCCTTGTCGAGCAGGTACTGACGCAGCTCATCACTCATAAAGGATGCACCCCGGTCGCTGTGCACGTAGCTGGAGAAACCGAACAGGGTGAAGACACTATGCAGGGCCCTAATGACTGTGTGGGAGGTCATATCGGGGCATGGGATGGCGAAGGGGAATCGGGAGAACTCGTCAATAATGTTAAGGAAGTAAATGTTTTTGTTAGTGGAGGGGAGTGGCCCTTTGAAATCGATTGCAAGGCGTTCAAAGGGTCTAGAAGCCTTGACCAGGAAGGCCCTGTCTGGTCTATAGAAGTGTGGTTTGCACTCCGCACAGATCGGGCAGTCCCTGGTGACCGCTTTTACCTCCTCGTTGGAGAAAGGAAGGTTTTGGGCTCTGATGTAGTGGGAGAGCCGGGTGACCCCTGGGTGGCAGAGGTCATCGTGGATAGCTTTTAGGCAGCTGATTTGCGCGCTGACGCATGTCCCACGAGATAGGGCATCCGAGGGCTCGTTGAGCTTCCCCGGTCGATATTTGATATCGTAAATATAGGTGGAGAGTTCAATCCTCCACCGAAGAATTTTGTCATTTGAGAGATTGTTCAATTCGCGTGCAAATTCAGCTAAAGTTTCAGTAGCCCGTTATTGATGAGTCGTGAACACGTGACGGGCAAAGACCTCGTTCATGGGCCTAATATACATTTTGTCCAAAATCGCCAGCGCTGCGGTGTAGGAACCGGCTGGATTTAGTTGTGTAGAAATTCTGTGGCTTACCCTCGTGTGCAGTAGGCTGAGCTTTTGTTCCTCCGTAGTTTCAGCGGTGCTGATTTCAGCCAGGGTAGGCCGTAAAACATTTCAGCCAGTGGCAGAAGGTTTCTTTCGCCTCTGCATCCTGCGGATCGAGTTCTAGACGTCCTGGTTTTAGAGCGGATTCCATACTTTACTTCGGCAGCTTCTTAAGTGTATTAAATTGATGGAACCATCAATTCAGCGAACACATGTAGTTGGATCTGAACAGAGGCTTTAATACACTTACAACAGAGCCAGCCTATTCGTCATTGAACTCCAGACGACTGCAGGCTGGCTCTAAGGCACTGATCTTTATACATAGGTCCCAGGGGGAGGAGTCCTGGGCGGAGCCAATGGAGGAGCCCAGTACAAACTCTCGCGTACTACCAGGGCGACTCCCCCTGGTGGTCGGATAGTGCAACTGCACTTACAATGGTGGATAGTGAACATATATACACGGAGTTATATTGGCAACTATATACAGCATTGATCTTACAACGGGTAGATAACGAACATATATACATGGAGTGATATTGGCAACTATATAGTGTGAATCACATTCACCACACACCCCACCCCCACTGCTCCCGTAACAGGGAGTGGGGGGGTAGGGGAGGGGGCTGGTGGTGGTTGGGGGGTCATGGGGGTCAGCTGCGAGGATGGGGTAGTTGTCAATGGCAGACCCCAACACCCCCAACCCATAAACATTGCCTCAATCAGACACCGATTTGTGCATCTCGAGGGACTGTCCCTGCAGCAGCTGATATGTCGCCCGTGACCAATCATCACGCCTGCATGGAGCTGCGGATATTGCAACAGAGACAGGAAGAGGTCATTAAATGATGGCCAACTCACCACTCAAGGGTGTTGGGTAGAGATGGGCCGACCACAAGCCTTCCCACCCAAAACCTTCCTTCGGTGGAAGCAGGAATGCATCAGGTATCGGTCCCGACACCAGCCCACCTAAATATTCAGACCCTCCCGCTTTCCTCGTCGCCTCCCTGCCGGGGCAGAAGATCCCGCCCAACGTTTCAAGTCGGAAACCTTAGTTTTCGTTATTGACACGATCTAGTTTGTTGAGACAAAACCTGCAGTGGAGCAAATTAGCATGGCCAAAGGACAAAAGTCTGAAGGGTCGAGGGTTGTAGTTCATGACCCCCAAACGGGGCTGAAAGGATGCAGTTCACAAAGCGGGACACTGCATGCTTTTGAAGGCTTACATATTGGAAAAAGTGGGAAAGAGGGGCAAGTTTTGAACTCTCCAGAGGGAACCCTCGGGTTTTTAGAAACTCAAAGTGTTTGGGGTTAATAATCCTATCTGTACCTGGAGACGAGCACCCTGAACTAGCACCCTGAAATTTCAAGATGTTGAGAAATCCCTTGCTGCATCCCCCTCTCCCAAGAATTAATTCAAAGTCATGGGTAGCAGGGTGGCACAGTGGATTAGCCCTGCAGCCTCACGGCGCCGAGGTCCCAGGTTCGATCCTGGCTCTGGGTCACTGTCCGTGTGGACTTTGCACATTCTCCCCGTGTTTGCGTGGGTTTCACCCCCCACAACCCAAAGATGTGCGTGGTAGGTCGATTGGCCATGCTAAATTGCCCCTTCATTGGGGAAAAAAAATGAATTGGGTACTCTAAATTTAAAAAAAAGAGTTAATTCAATGTCTTCCCCAAATCCAGCATTTAAAATAAATACTTTTGCCTAAAACTGCATTTGCAAAAGCGTTTAGCTCTACACTCGGTTCAACCCAATTCCCGCTTTAACAGCTCTGAGCAGTAACGTTGTTTTAAATCACTGTTTTGACAGCATTAATTATTCTGCAATAATCGATCTCGCATACACTCAAAAACTAAGCGTAAAGTCGGCCAGCTCTTTTTCTTTTAAACAAAGCACGAGAATTGCAGACTATAATTACAGGCCATCAGAGCAGCTTGTCTCCAGCTTCGACCTTACCCCGCCTGCACATTTCTCCCAACTTGCACCTGCTGGCCTCTGTCTCAATTAAGGCCAATTTGATTTTGTTTTTCTGACCCCCCCCCCACCCCGCGATAATCTCTCTAACGCTTTGCCGGCATTCCCAAACATAATCCTGACTTCAATACCTCCCATTGCAATGGGTGGACTTGAGCACCTGTCAAAATACTTATTGTGGGATGTCTATAAACCGCGGCTGAAAGTCCACGATTTGAATTAAAAAGGGCCAACTCCACTGAGAGTCACAGCAGATTGATGTGAAGCTGAATTCCTCGAAGGATATACAGATGGGGTGAGATGAAATAAGGTGGGGGAGACTATGGTCGGCACAGGCTTGGAGGGCCGAAGGGTCTGTTCCTGTGCTGTATTGTTCTTTGTGTGGAGTGTAAATAGTTGCATTGGCTAGTTGGGCCGAATGGCCGAATTCTGGACTGTGGAATACTATGTAATTCTTTGTAAGGCTGTCCGTAAAGTGTAGTGGGCAGCACGGTAGCACAGTGGTGAGCACAGTTGCTTCACAGCTCCAGGGTCCCAGGTTCAATTCCCGGCTTGGGTCACTGTCTCTGCGGAGTCGGCACGTTCTTCCTGTGTCTCCGTGGGTTTCCTCCGGGTGCTCCGGTTTCCTCCCACAGTCCAAAGATGTGCAGGTTAGTTGGATTGGCCATGATAAATTGCCCTTGCTGTCCAAAAAAGGTGAATTGGGGCTACTGGGTTATGGGGATAGGTTCGAGGCGTGAGCTTAAGTAGGGCACTCATTCTCAGAACCGATGCAGATTCATAGAACAGTACAGCACAGAACAGGCCCTTCGGCCCTCAATGTTGTGCCGAGCATTGTCCGAAACCAAGATCAAGCTATCGCACTCACTGTAATTCTGGTGTGCTCCATGTGCCTATCCAATAACCGCTTGAAAGTTCCTAAAGTGTCCGACTCCACTATCACAGCAGGCAGTCCATTCCACACCCTAACCACTCTCTGAGTAAAGAAACTATCTTGGACATCACTCCTATATCTCCCACCCTGAACCTTATAGTTATACCTTGTAACAGCTACATCCACCCGAGGAAATAGTCTCTGAACGCCCACTATCTATCCCTCTCATCATCTTATAAACCTCTATTAAGTTGCCTCTCATCCTCCTCCGCTCCATTGAGAAAAGCCCTAGCTCCCTCAGCCTTTCCTCATAAGACCTATCCTGCAAACCAGGAAGCATCCTGGTAAATCTCCTGTGCACCCTTTCCAATGCTTCCACATCCTTCCTATGAGGTGACCAGATTTGCACACAATACTCCAAATGTGGTCTCACCAGGGTCATGTATAGTTGTAGTATAACCCCGCGGCTCTTAAACTCAAGCCCCCTGTTATGCTAACACAATATAGGCCTCCTTCAATGGACTCAATGGCCTCCTTCTGCAATGTAAGTTCTTTGATTCACAGCTCCAGGGTCCCAGGTTCAATTCCCGGCTTGGGTCACTGTCTCTGCGGAGTCGGCACGTGATTCTAGTGCAATATACCACAGTCAAAACCAAAATGGTGCTCCGTTCTTCTGGTGCCTCTATGTTATTCCTTAGGTAAGGAGACCAAAGCTGTACGCCGTCTCCCAGTTATGGCCTCACCAATGGCCTGTATAATTATGGTAAACTTTAGCACAAAGATTTGACCACAAACTTAACAAATTCTACCACCAACCCCACTGCATCTCGCCCCATCCCCACCAGTCCCAATTCAAACTGTTGGGTCCTCTCTTAAGTGTCTCCAGCATCAATCAGAAAATGACATTGATGTCATTTTCCAGGGAAACATTCCAAAGCGCTTCCCAAGAGCACAATCAGGTGAAAACAATTGACCCTGCCGCCCGCATAATGTGATGTTAGGATGGGTGACAAAAAGCTTCGTCAGAGAGGTGGATTTTAAGGAGCATTCTGGTGTAGGTGGGGAAAGAGGGGTGGGGGCGCAGTGGAGGGAAGGAATTCCCCTCCAGCGTAGAGGGTCAGGGCAGCTGATGGCGGGGCTGGCTGTGGTATGGTGAAATCTGTGGGACAGAGTTGTAAGAAACCAGAGGAATGCAGCTTTGTTGGAGCATGGCGGGGTTGGAGTAAGAGAGATTGATCCAGTGGTTGAGCAGAGTGCAATCTGGTCATTTTGCCGTTTATGGGATCTTGCTGTGTGAAAATTGGAAATAGGAGCCGGTGTTGGCAATTTGACCCCTTCAGCCTGTTCCACTATTCAACTCGATCATGGGCGATTTTCCACCTCAGCACCATTTACCCACTCCATCCCCATATCCCTTGATATCTTTAATAACCAGAAATCCATCGATCTCCGTGTCGAACATACTCAATGAATGAGCCTCCACATCCCTCTGGGAGAGAATTTCAAGATTCACCGCACTTTGAGTGAAGAAATTCCCTTGTCTCTCGGTCCTAAATGGCCTATCCCTTATTCTGAGACTGCGCCTCCTGCTTCTAGACTTAGACCCCCTCCCCAAACAGAAGAGATATCCTTTCTGCATTCTGATGTCACCAACAGTGCCCGTAACTCAAGAGCTTTTCACTGCCTGTGAGGCTCCTCGGGATGATCTCAGGTGCTATAGAAATGCAAGTCTTCAATTTATATTTTTGTGGATAATTCAGAAGACTGCGCCAGCCTGTACTGTAAATTTTGAATACAGGTTAGGGCAGACTTTCATCCCCATCCCGAACCCTCACATTACAATTAACAAGGAGATTGGGAAGCTCCCATCCCATGGTATTTCGAACAAAATAAACAAGACTTCAAACAGGTTTGAAAGCATGTGTGGTCCTCTGCATTCCTGTTTAAATGACTGTCTTGTAGGTGCATTAATTGTCTGGAGTTCTCAGCAATAAAGCTCACGAGGGTCATTCGAGGGTAACAAAACCCTTCTGGCTTTTGTTTATAAACCTTAACTCATATTTTCGCAGGGTTGTGACATGAGTTAGACAGCACCTTGCCCCCCTCACCTCCCATTTCAGCATTTAAAATTAATCCAGAGCATTGGAAGCGGGTCGCTAGGCAACTGGTGGGGGGGGGGGGGGGGGGGGGGGCATTGTTGGGTGAAGCTTTCCCTTGCTGCCATTCATCTGGACTTTGGAAACCACTCCTGCCGAGCGCTGTTTTGCTGCTGTCTAATTGTTAGGGTATTTCGTGGTTCAGAGACCATTAAAGATAATTGTTATCACAACACAAGTCATCTCAGTGCGGTGTTAACCCTTCAGCTCCCATGCCTGCTTGCTAGCTGCTGGGGAAAGATGCAGGGTTCTGGGGGGAAATAAACATCAAACTTGCACTCCAGTGATGGCTTTCTCAACCCCAGCGAGCATTCCACAACGGCAATTGAAATCCTAGACCACTTTGTTGGGCTGTAGGGGTTTAACAGCATTAGGGAGGGGTGCAGAGAGTGGCAAGGGCAGCACGGTAGTGTAGTGGTTAGCACAATTGCTCCAGGGTCCCAGGTTCGATTCCCGGCTTGGGTCACTGTCTGTGCGGAGCCTGCACGTTCTCCCCATGTGTGCGTGGGTTTCCTCCGGGTGCTCCGGTTTCCTCCCACAGTCCAAAGATGTGCAGGTTAGGTGGATTGGCCATTCTAAATTGCCCTTAGTGTACAAAATTGCCCTTAGTGTTGGGTGGGGTTACTGGGTTATGGGGATAAGGTGGAGGTGTGCAGTTGGGTAGGGTGCTCTTTCCAAGAGCCGGTGCAGACTCGATGGGCCAAATGGCCTCCTTCTGCACTGTAAATTCCATGAACAATGATTCAAACACCAGGATGGGAATTTTTGGATTGAGATGTTGCCAGACCAGGAACCAATGTGAGTCAGAGAGGCGAGGAGTGGTTGGTCAACGGGAGTTGGCGCGAGTTGCTCTCGGCGCTGTATTAATGCAAATAATTTTTGGAGTCACTTCAAGGGGATGAGTAGCACAATAATTCCCAAACATATCCTTTACTCTAAATACACATCCATCCCCAACAGAGAATTATATAGAATAGACAGCACAGAAACAGGCCATTCGGCCCAACTGATCCATACTGGTGTTGATAATCCACTCCAGCCTCTTTCCATCTGTCCTCATCTACCCCATCAGCATATCCTTCTATTTCTCCCTCTTTGATTCCTAGCGAGCATTCCCTTAACTTCACAGATCTCCTGAATTTCTCCTGTGACAGTGGGCACTCTCCGAGTAAAGATGTTCCTTTCAAATTCCCTGCGTGCTCTCTTGGTGTCCTGATTATGTTGATGGCCTCTACTCTTGCTCGCCTGCACCAACGTAAATACTGCCTCTGTGCGATAGGATAATGAACAGGAACTCCCCTGCTCTCTTCCTAAGGAACAATGACCGCCCGTACCATCTCTAACCGTTGGCTTTAACCGGAGAAATGATAGGCCAAAGCTGGCCATTCGGCGCGCTGTATGCTTGCCAGATGAGCCGTTTTTTGCTGCCCAGAGACACCCCGAGTGAAGCACTCAAACCATTGAGAGGCAGTTCACACGCTTTGCTTTCTGGTGAAGGATTGCTGAGGCCTGTCACTCAGGATCCTGTCTGGTTGAACGATGTCGTTATTTCTCACTGGACCCCGGAGTCTGCTCAAGCGGCCTAAATGTGTCTTTTCAGCTTTTCTGAACCTCCTCTTATTTTACCTAACACTGAGCTGCGTTCAGTACATTGAAGGGTGTTGGGAGCCACTGAGACATTCCGTTGAGGGAAGAGGTTTAACACTGCGCATATTGTGAAGAGATTCCCCCCACCCCCACTTCCCCTCCCCATCTCCCCTCCCCATCTCCCACCAGATAACTGCGCCACGAAAGGCAGATCAATAGACAAAGACGCTGTCAGATTATAGCCAGCACTAAAGGGGAATCCTAATCCCCATCCCCCCCTGAGGGATAATGCAAAAGAAAAAGGGAGACAATTCTGGGACTGATTAGACAGTCTAGGTGTCTTTCAAACTGAGAAGAAAAGAGACAAGAGAAAGACTGGATTGCTGCGATAAGAGATATTTAGGGATTACCAGCGACTTAATTCGGAGTTTCTTGTGGCGAGGGTACAACTACGCCAGCCATGGGACACTTCCCCATTCCGTCCCCTCACTTTCCAGCTGATTTCAGAGGCACTGACCATTATAAAAGGACTATTTATTCGGTTCCCTTCTACAATGGAGGCTTAACAGGAACTGAGGTGGTGGGGGTAAGGGGGGGTCGGAAAGGGAGAATTCTTCAGGAATTTTCCAGCGAAACCTTCAAAGCCACAAATCAGTTTCCTGCCATCCCTGGCTTTCAAACATTTTTATATTGTTTGAATCGGAAGCAGTCCACTACCCGGCTTTCTCCCACCAGTAGAATTAACACTGATTGACAAGTTTGAGGTTTCTGGGTTTTTTTTTTTATTACCACTTAAATGGTGTTGGTGCATTAACCCAATGATCTCCATGTCAAGGTTTTGAATCTCCCACATTGAGATAGAAAGACTTAAATTTGCACAAAGTACATGAACTCAGGATGCTTCAAAGTGCTTTACATTCTGCCGTCAACGTTCACTCCTCGCCACTGACACGCTGGGAGTGCATCGTCCAACCCTGTGATCTCCAACACCCAGAAGGACAAGGCCAGTCAGCGCTTGGAAACATAGACGCCGAGTGGGCTATTTGGCTCCTGGAAACTGCTCCTCCATTTAACTCGACTATGGCTGATCATTCACCTCCTTCCGCACTATCCCCACACATAGTTCTTACTGTGATTGTTATCTAGAAATCTATTGATCTCAGCCCTGAACATACTCAATGACTGAGCCTGCACAGACCTCTGGGGTGGAGAATTCCAAAGATTCACCTCCCCACTGACTGAAGGCGTTCTTCATCTTGGTCCTAAATGGCCTTTCCCTTATTCTGAGAGGAACGCCACCACCTGCAACTTCCTTTCCAAGTCACTTACCATCCTGATGGGTGGCACAATGATTAGCACTGCTGCCTCACAGCGCCAGGTACCCGGGTTTGATCCGAACCTTGCGTGACTGTCTGTGCAGAGTCTGCACGTTCTCCCAGTGTGTCTTCGTGGGTTTCCTCCGGATGCTCCGGTTTCCTCCCACAGTTCAAAGATGTGCAGGTCAGGTGGATTGGTCAAGCTAAATTGCCCCTTTGTGTCGAAAGGTGAGGTGGGGTTATGGGGATAGGGCGAGCGGGTGGGCCTAGGTAAAGTGCTCTTTTGGACAGTCGGTGCAGACTCGATGGGCCAAATAGCCTCCTTCTGCACTGTGGGGATTCTAAGATTCTTTACTCCACTGGGTCAAAACCCTGGTACTCCCTTCCTAACAGCACTGTGTGTATACCTACACCACATGGATTGCAACTGCACCACCTTCTCAAAGGCAAGTAAGAGTTAGCAATAATTGCTGGTGTCACCAATGATGGGAACATTCCACAAATTCATTTTAAGAACACAATCTCAGGATCCCCAAAGTCTTTTACAGCGAATGAAATACTTTTTTAAGCGTAGTTACGACTTGTATTTCTATCTCACAGCCAGTTACGTATTGTTTGAAGAGTGCTCTGCTGTATAGAAGCACTGAGGCCAATTTGCACACAGCAAACTCCCACAAATAACAGCGAGGTTAATACTCTGGGTGGGATTTACCGCACCGGTGGGAAATTCCGGGTCCCACGCTGGCGCAAGGGTTTCCCAGCGACAAGGGGTAATCCCATTGAAAATGGCTGGTGGGGGGGGAGGGGGGGGGAGGCAGATCCCGCTGGAGGCCCACCTCCGCCAGCGGGTTGGCAGGTTAGTCCCGCCCCCTGTTTCAGTGGTGTCGATTAAGGGATGAATGTTGAACAAGGACACGGGAGAGAACTCCGCTGTTCTTCTTCCAGTGGTGGCTGTGGTGGGATCCTTTACATTCACCCAAGAGTGTTGGCGTCCTCTTTCAATGTCTCCCCTTGAAAGACAGCACTCCAATGGTGCAGCACACTCAGTATTGTCCTGCAAAACAATCTTTAATAATCTTTATTATTCTCACACGTAGGCTTACATTAACACTGCAATGAAGTTACAGTGAAAATCCCCTAGTCGCCACACACCGGCCCCTGTTCGGGTACACGGAGGGAGAATTCAGAATGTCCAATTTACCTAATAGCACGTCTTTCGGGACTTGTGGGAAGAAACCGGAGTACCCGGAGGAAACACACGCAGACACGGGGCGAATGTGCAGACTCCGCAAAGACAGTGACCCAAGCCGGGAATTGAACCCGGGACACTGACGCTGAGAAGCAACAGTGCTAACCACTGTGCTACCATAAAGATACCTCGAGCGAAAACCAGTAAATGAGAGCTTCAAAAGGGATAACAGTGTGTGTGAGGGTGCCCCATACTTCTGCAGACAAGGGTTTCAACCAACCCTGGTAGTTAATGTTTTCGAACAGAATCTCTTTGCGCTCTTGATAAACAGCTTAGTGCTAATACGCCGCCACGCCTTGTGCAGCTTGGTGAATTTATCACTGTTTTATTCTCCTACCAAAGGAGAAAGACATAGAGCAAAGCCCAGGGAGGAATCAATCCCGGAGTGTGATTCCCCGTCCGCTCGGCACACTGATTCTGTGTGGTCCTCAAAGACCTGCTGCCTCAAAGGGAGAGGGAGCTCACGGAAAAGAGAACAGAGATATAATCAGTAGAATGAACTATTTATGGCGCAGCATCTGTTTTACAGAATAGTACAGATTTAATGTGTACTTATTTTCACAAGAACTAAATTAAATAGCAATCCAAATCTCTCAGGGACTGGGTGATGCAGTGTCTTAGCGCAATGTTCTTTTATCTCTGGGACCTAACTGGGAATCACGGCCAGGCTGGTGAGATGAAAGTGATTTTTTTTCATCACTCTATGGCGCTCGATAGGATTCCTAGCGAAGTAGCATTGAGCGCTTTCATCCGAGTTCCTATTCATACCAGGACAAAGCTGTTAGGATGGTAACAATTAGCAATACATTGTAGGTTCTACTCACAGTACGGCTGGTGATACTGAAAAAAATGTAAGTCTGGGTGTTTAAGGTACAAATGGAATAATGGTTCAGGTTAACATTGTACAAGAAGCTTTACTCTGTGTCTAACCCCGTGCTGTACCTGTCCTGGGAGTGTTTGATGGGGACAGTGCAGAAGGAGCTTTACTCTGTATCTAACCCTGTGCTGTACCTGTCCTGGGAGTGTTTGATGGGGACAGTGTAGAGGGAGCTTCACTCTGTATCTAACTCCGTGCTGTACCTGTCCTGGGAGTGTTTGATGGGAGCAGTGTAGAGGGAGCTTTACTCTGTATCTAAACCCGTGCTGTACCTGTCCTGGGAGTGTTTGATGGGGACAGTGTAGAGGGAGCATCACTCTGTATCTAACTCCGTGCTGTACCTGTCCTGGGAATGTTTGATGGGGACAGTGCAGAAGGAGCTTTACTCTGTGTCTAACCCCGTGCTGTACCTGTCCTGGGAGTGTTTGATGGGGACAGTGTGGAGAGAGCTTTACTCTGTATCTAACCCTGTGCTGTACCTGTCCTGGGAGTGTTTGCTGGGGACAGTGCAGAAGGAGCTTTACTCTGTTTCTAACTGCTTTGTGATGTCGGATACGTACTGTTGTGATGTTTGTTGTGCGTTAAGGCAACCCACGTCTTTGGGTCCAGATGGGCAGCAGCAAACGCACGGATTTGAGTGACTGATTTGTCCGATTGGAATGGAATGAAGAATCCTTGTTGTCAGACTCTTCCTTGCAAAAAAATTCTTTATAATAAAATCAAAGGAATGAAAATTCCATGTGACCCTCCCTTTTATCTAATTCCTGACTTTGCCTTTAAAACTATCAAACTTCTTCTTGGATCAGCTGGCACGATCACAGCCTAAAGATAATCCAGCCAAGACATTCACCGTATTTTGTGAAGTGTTGAACCTAAAATATTGGGTGTCTCGTGACAGGTCGTCAACTGAGATAGTATAACCTGAAACATATTTGAATCTGGTGTGCACATGTGTGTGTCTGCGCATGTATGTTATATGTGTGTCTGGACAGGGGGGGGTGGTGTATGTAGCAAGTTAGGAGCAGGAGTAGGCCATTCAGCCCTTTGAGCCTGCTCTGTCATTCAATAAGATCCTGGCCAACCTCGTTAACGCCACTTTCCTGTTTGTGCTCCATAATCCTTGACTCACTTGTCTGCCAAAAATCGGCCTTAAATAAATTCAATGATCCGACCTCCACTGCTTTCCAAGGAAGAGAATTCCTAAGGCCAATGATCCTCTGAGAGATATAAAATTCTACTCCTCTCCAGCTTTGTTCTTGTCTCTTCCACAAGTGGTATCATCCTCCTGGTATCAATCCTATCAAGTCCCCTCAGGACCTTTTATGTTTCAATAAGATCAGCCCTCTCATTCTTCTGAACTCCAGTGGGTACAGGCCCAACCTGGTCAACCTTTCCTCATGAGATAAGCCCTTCATCCCAGGAACGAGTTGAGTGAGCCTTCTCTGAACTGCTTCTGACGCAATCATATCTTTTTCCAAATAAGGAGACCAAAACTGCAAACGGATGTGGTCTCTCCAAGGCCCTTTACCGCCATCCTTCACTACTTCGATATTCCATTTCCCTTCCAATCAATGCCAGCATTCTATCCGTCTCCTTAATCACTTTCTGCATACAAACTGTATATGCGTGTGCCTGTATGTGTGGGGGGAGGGGGTGATGCATACATAGATAGGCTTTGTGGAAAATAGCAAATGTGACGCCACTGTTTAAAAATGGAGGTCGACAAAAGGCGGGTTAGTTTAACTTCTGTAGTATGGAATTTATCATCAGGGAAGAAATAGCGAGACATCTGGATAGAAATTGTCCCATTGGGTAGATGCAGCATGGGTTCTTGAAAGGAAGGTCATGTTTAACTAATTTACTGGAATTCTTTGAGAACATTACGAGCGTGGTAGACAATGGCAAACAGGTGGATGTGGTGTATCTGGATTTCCAGAAGGTATTCGACAGGTTGCTGCACAAAATCTGTTGTATAAGATAAGATGCATGGCGTTGCGAGTAATGTAGTAGTGTGGTGTTGTGCGAAGCAAATAATGGCATGATGGGAAAACTAGTCAAGTTTCTTGGTACGATGAAACTTAAACTGACTTCGCATAACCTAAGGTACAAATACAAGCAACCAAGGTGAACTTGACCCGAAAACTTGCTGACTCTAAACTCGGATAAAACTCAGTCGTCACACCCCAGAGCAGTCTAAATACACAAGATAAGCTAGAAATAGTTCTTTTCGATACTTAAACAAATCTGCTCCGTTTCATAAACATGCGACCAAAAGACAAGGTAATGATATGAGATCCCGAGTCCTCTAAAGGTCAGCAAGGTGACGCCAGTTTAATGACTATTACTTATGTTTTACTTTTGATCAAATTCCTGGCCAAGCTGTATTCACGTTATCTTTATTTTATAATGTATAAATGTCTACCTACTTTTTGTAATACGCAGACTTGGAAGGGAACCAGCAGTTTGTACTTGACTGCCTTCCGACTCCAAGTCTCAGCCATACTGCTAGCAGTTGTAGTTCGTAAATAAAGCTTAGTTTTGCTTACCTAACGAACCTTGTTGAATCTTTCTATCACAGTCCAGAAGCGGGGAAAATATTGATTACGACAGTAGCATGAATAGAGGATTGATTAACTAACAGAAAGCAAAGAGTAGGATAAATGGGTGTTTTTCTGGTTGGCGATTAGTGGCTCGTGATGTGCCTCAGGGATCAGTTTTAGGACCTCAATTATATACAATTTACATAGATGATTTGGAGTTGGGGACCAAGTGTAATGTTTCAAAGTTCGCAGATGACACTAAGATGAGTGGTAAACTGAAAGTCTGCAGGGGGTTATAGATAGTTTAAGTGAGTGGGAAAGGGTCTGGCCGATGGAGTACAATGTTGGTCAATGTGAGCTCATCCATTTTGGTAGGAATAACAGCAAAAACAGCAGATTTTTGAACAGTAAAGGAATTAAGGGTTATGGCGACCAAGCGGATAAGTGCAGCTGAGTCCACAAAACGATCAGCCATGATCTTCCTTGTTCTTAAGTTCTTATGTTTATATGAAGGGTCACAGGCTGTAATAGGAATCTTGTAAGTTCATTACATGCTTTCGGTTCCGTAACATTTTCGGTGTTTCTCCTGAACACTGACTCTTACTGGAAAGAGGATGACCAACTTTGGTTTCATCTGTAGCTCATGATCTTTTCACATGACCAGCTGTAACAGCCCCACTCAGTTACATGCCTATCCCCCACCATCTATTATACCTGCAATTTTTTTTGATTGCTAAAGCCTTCCAAACAAATGTAAGAAACACAAGCATGCACACTTATTTTCATACTTCTATTAATGTTCTCCCCAGGTTTTGCTGCCAACAGTAATCAAAGGGTTAACCCTCCAATATTCAAGGGACTTCTGGAGAATCCTGGAGGGCCGGTCACCAAAGTTACCACTGAACTGCACAATGATTTAGTGCCATTGCTTTGAGAAACAAAAATGGTGCAACTCAATATTGCAGGCAACTCTGGAATCCCAGCCCTGAACCCCATCTCTCTACCTCTTTATTTATTAACATCCTCCTTAGAATTCATCATTTAGACCATCCTTTGACCCCCCCCCCCCCCCACCCCCCCGAACAAGCTGGGGTTATCAGCTCCAGCTGACAAGACTGCCAAACACCCTGCCCCACCCCACGCTTCTGCTATTGGTCACTGCCGGGTTTGTCCTTGTAGAGCCAAGCCACCTTCCGACTCCAAATTGGTCTTCAAAACCCAGTTGTATATTCGTGATCGTCAGTCCAACGCCCCCCGCCCCCCCATCTCTAGTAAATTTATAATTAATGCACTGAACCATTCAAACAACATTTTTATAGGGGCATATTTAAATTTCACTATAGCCGTTCCGCGTATGCTTTGACAGTAACTTGGAAATTGGAATTACAGACTGCTCGAGCAGAAAAGGAGGACATACATCCCATCATGTCTGTGTGCTAGCCCTTTGAAAGAGCTATCCAGTAAGTCCCACTCTCCTGCTCTTTCCTCACAACCTTTTCAAATATGAATTCAATTCTTTTTCGAAAGTTACAGTGGTGGATCAATGGTTAGCACTGTTGCTTCACAGCGCCAGGGTCCTGGGTTCGATACCCGGCTTGGGTCACTGTCTGTGCGGAGTCTGCACGTTCTCCCCGTGTCTGTGTGGGTTTCCTCCGGGCGTTCCGGTTTCCTCCTACAAGTCCCAAAAGACATGGGCCGGGATTTGTTGCTCGTTCTGGGTGAGTGTGCTTTACACTCAATTGGCTCTGTTTTATTCCTTAGCTCTAGAGTCGCCAGGTATCCTTATGATACCGCCACACGATTCAAGTTCAAGTTCAGACCAATGACTCAATACACCAGTTAGTAAGTTCAAACAAGACACGTTTATTATTACACAGTTATTTACTACTCATGCATATAACACTAAAAGACTAGGCTATTCCTACCACTAACAGGCCAATACTTATCTGGAATAAGGGAACTGCCGGATCAGGGAACAATGGCCTCTTGCTTTGTCCTGGATCCGCAGGTTTCCAGTTGGTGTGGACTAAAGGGGTCAGGAGTGTCTACTCTCGTAGCGTGCGTTGTATGACACTTACTTGATGGCGGCTGCTGACCAGGCCTCTCCTCCTCAAGGTCTTCTGCTGCAAAGGTGTTCTGCTGGGAGGGCCGGCTGGTCAAGAAGAAAGAATCAGTCCTGGGACCTGACTTTTATAGATCCCAGGGGCTTCACGCCCTTCTGGGCGGACCCTCTATAAACGTGCAACTGATTGGGTCTCTTCCCAATCGAATTTCCCCAATAGCGGGTCTGTTCCTCGATCACTGGGCGGTTCTTTCCACCTTATTTGTGTCCTTTGTTTCAGACTCCACTGGCGCCGGGATGTCTGACCTTCTATAGAATGTTTCAATCTCTTCTAATTGTTGTGTCCATTGTGCCTGCGAATCACTGGGAATCTCTCACTTAATATGCGCAGCTCGTTAGTTACAATGCTGTCTGGTTTCTTTAGCAGCTAGAATACACAGGGGATTCTGCAAACTGCTTGTCTCTTTGCAACTGTCCATTTTTCCCAGTAACCTTTGTGTTCTTCCATTTTGTGTGAGGAAGTGGCCAACCCAGGTGGCTACAGATTCTCCCTTCAGGGGACTAAGTCCCCACGCTGGCGGGAAAACCAGCGGCAACGACTCCGGCATCAATGGGCCCCCAAGGTGAGGAATTCTCACCTGTCTTGGGACTAGGTGGATGCCAGAGGGGCTGGTGCTGCTCCAGCCGGCGTCGAAGGGACGGCGCGAGTTTGTGCATGCGCCAAAGGGCCTACGTGACCTCGCACATGCGCGGAAACGCCAGCGTGGCATCGCGCATGGCAGACCAGCCGGCGTATTTTGCTGCATGGTGCAGGGGGTTCTCTCCGCGCCGGCCATGGCGGAGCTCTACAGGGGCCGGCGCGGAAGGAAGACGTGCCCCCACGGCACAGGCCCGCCCGGATATCGGTGGGCCCCAATCATGGGCCAGGCCACTGTGGGGGCTCCTCCTGGGGTCGGATACCCCCCCCCGAGGACCGCACCTGCCAGGTCCTGCCGTGTAGGACCATGCATAACCTACGCCGGCTGGATTGGCCAAAAACAGACGGCCGCTTGGTCCATTGGGGCCGAGAGAATTGCCGGGGGGGGGGGGGGCTGCCAACGGCTCCCGATCAACGTGGTGGGAATCCCGCCCCCGCCCAAAACATGCTGCCGGAGAATACGGCGGCGGGGCGGGATTCGGGATTTGCGCGCTTGACATGCTTGTTAGGTAATTTAGACAATCTGAATTCTCCCCCTGTGTACCTGAACAGGCGCCAGAATGTGGCGACTAGAGGCTTTTCACAGTAACATCATTGCAGTGTTAATGTAAGCCTACCTGTGACTCTAATAAAGATTATTATTATTAATAATCTCCTTACACCCCCCTTTCGGGCAGTGCATTCCAGATCCCGATACCCGTTGCTTGAAGGAATGTTTCCCCACGTCACTCCTTTACCTTCAGCCAATCAAAGAAATCGGTGTCCGATTAGCCTTCAATTCCTGGAGAGTCCAGGCCAATCCAGGAGAGACATGGACCCCGCCATCCACTCTCCCACATTGCCATTTTATCCCCACTCACGACATTTTCCCGACCAAAGATGGTACAGAAGTGTAAGTTACTGTTGCCACATTTCTGTTCATCTCTAGCACTGCACCGGGTCCAAATGAGCACAAAACTATTGATTCCTGAATTAAAAACTGATGAGAATCAGCTCGATCTGCCACATGTGGCCCTTCTCCGCCTCACACCGCAGCTCACTCGCTTTATGGGGAAAATGAATTCATCCACACGGTGAACTGACACGCTTGCTTTGTCCAGGCTTTATGAGGCAAATCAGAGAATAATTGTTTTTATTTGATCTCATGGATTTCAAAGTAGGCCCCAGGACTCTAATTTCATACCATTTCCCGAGGTCATAGACATTAATTTCCACATCAGCTTGTTCAGAGCAATCTCCAACCTTTGTAGCTGTGTGTTTCTTTTTCTTTATATTTGTGTGTCTGCGTGTGCGCCTGCAGGTGTGTGTGTGCATGAGTACGTGTGCTTATGTGTGTGCATGAGTATGTCTGTTTGCGTGTGACTGCATGTCTGTATGTGCGTCTGCGTGTGTCCATATATTTGTGTGCCTGCATCAGTGTGCGCGCCTGCATGAGTATGTGTGCTTGTGTGTACATGAGTATGTTTGCACGTGTGTGACTGCATGTCTGTGTGTGTGTCTTTGTGTGTGTGTGTGCCTGCATGAGTGTGTGTGTTTGTGTGTGCGTGAGAATGTCTGTGTGTGTGTCTGCATGTCTGCCTGTGTGTGTGAGTATATGTGTCTGTGTGCGCACGACTATGTGTGTCTGCATGTGTGTGCCTGTGCATGTTTGTGTGTGTACCTGTGTATATTTACGTTTATATGCATGTGTTTGCATGCTTGTGAATGTTTGTGTGTGTCTGTGCTGTGACACTGTGTGCAATGGTGTATTTTTGTCCGTGCCCATCTGGGTGCGCACGTGAGTGTGTGCGCTCTTTATTTTGTTTGATTTCCGAGACGTTGTGGTAATATCACTGGGTCAGTAATTCAGAGGCCGCAGGTTATTTTTTAAAAATTTATTTTATTACAAACGTGTATCAAAAAAGGTTACAGCACCATAAACACGCTGGGAAACATATTTCCCAGCAATCAGCTATACAGTTTGTAAAACGTTTTCCCCTTTTCATCCTCCCTCCCCCCCCCCCCCCCCCCCCCGTCCCTCCCCCATCCCCCAACGACGAACAACTCCTCAAACACAATAGAGGCCGTAGGTTGATGCCATGAGTTCAGGTTCCACCATGGTAGCCACTGGAATTTAAATTTAGTTTTAAAAATAGCTGGGATTGATCGCTAGTCTCAGTACTGATGTCCATGAAACTATCAGTGATTGTTGTGAGACCTGGTCTGGTTCAGCGATGTCCTTTAGTCAGGGAAATCTGCTGTCCTTATCTGATCTGGTCTCTATGTCACTCCGGACCCAAAGCAATGTGGTTGACGCTTAAGTGAGTGGATTTCAAGGGCAGTTTTTCCAGGGTAGATGTATCAGCGGGACTACCACCATCTTCTCAAGGGCATATGGCCATGGCATTACATATTGGCCTTGTCAGCTCAAGTCACTAATAAAGATTATTATTAGATATCCCACTACACACACATAAACAGATATACAAACACACAAGCACAGACACAAACACTCATATAAATGCCCAAACTCCAGACACCCACATTCAAATGTACAGACTCCATTGCGAACATACAAAATGACAATAATAATCTTTATTGCCACAAGTAGGCTTACATTAACACTGCAATGAAGTTACTGTGAAAAGCCCCTCGTCGCCACACTCAAATTATTATTTTGTATGTTTGTATTGGAGTCTGTATGCATTTGAATGTTTGAATGGAGTTTGCCTATTTGTATGTGTGTTAGTGTCTATGCTTGTATGTTTGTGTGTTTGTATATCTGTTTCGGTCTGTGTGTGTGTCGTGGAATGTATAATAATAATCTTTATTGTGTCACAAGTAGACTTACATTAACACTGCAATGAAGTTACTGTGAAAATATATGTGTGTGTGTGCTGGGGTGTGCACATGTTTTGGAGTGCACGCGTGTGTTGGGGCGCACATGTGTTGTGCATGGCGCATATCGTGTCCACAGGGAGTATCTTGTTATTAAGCTGGAACCTTGGTTGTTGTTGGTGATTGAAGCTCAATTACGCACCGATTTAATCATCAGAGACAATGGGAGTGCCTCCTGGTTGTATTCAAGGGACAGATTCTGAGGGGGAGTCTTGACGTGCAACCACTTGAAGCACAAGTGCCAAGAATGTCCTACCCATGTTAATTTATGGCAGATGTATTTGCAGTGACCTTCGATCCTCACTCCTTCAGCCCAGGCTGTAATCATTGATTACCCAACAAAAAAATACCCCAATCTGTTTAATCTGCCACTTATATAAAGCAGCATTGGAGTTGAAAAAAGCTGGATGAACTGAGGCAGAACTTATGAAATGAGGCTTGATTCCTCCTCGATATTTCCCTCCTGTTTCGCAGTTTGTTTTTCTAGCTAATATGGAACAATCTCTTGGGCTCATTAAGCTTGCACATTATCGGTGGAGACTAGGCATTATTTTATTCCAATCCCATTATAAAATGTCAGGCATGAACACAGGGGGTTGCAACTATCTGGAGCAAAGAAAGGACTTGAATGTTTCAGCACAGATTCCTTTCCTGACCAAGTATCTCTCCCCAAAACGTTAACCCTTCTTTTTCCTATTCTGATGTTGGAGAACTGCACACCCATTGCCAACAACTCAACCCGCACAGTGTCTTTTGCCCCAGCCCCTGTTTTGGATAGGAAAAGGGTGAGCTGTACACTCCCAGCCAAAGTCAGCTGATTGAAGGCAAGAGTGCGTTGGGGGATAGGGACAGTGGTTTAGTGGTATTGTCACTGGACCAGTAATCCAGAGACCAGGACAATGTTCCGGGGACCCGGTTCGAAACCCACAACGGCAGATAGTGACATTTGATTGTTGTAAAAACCCATCTGGTTCACTAATTTCCCTTTTGGGAAGGAAGGGAATGTACCATCCTCACCTGGTCTGGCCTATATGTGATTCCAGATCCCCAGCAATGTGGTGACTCTCAAAATAACCCTTTGAAATGGTTGAGCAAGCCGCTCAGTTTGAGTGCAATACAGGGACAAGCGTTTCAGTGCTGAATGCCAGCCATGTGCTTCTCATTCTGCTCAGGTTAAATCCAGCTGAAGGCTTAGCCAGGTGATTTTATTTCATTGAGAAACCGAGGTGAAAATTGCGACCTCCGCCGCACGCCATTGTGAATGATAAAGGATCACGGTCCGGTGCTTTGAATATCACCATCTTGAGATGCCAAGGCTCAAGATGCCAAACGTTGTCAAGGTTGAAGGGTCAAGACTGAGAGTGGAGGGAGTGAATGCCAACGTGGTGGATGCAGTGCCAATAAAGTAGGCAAAAAGACCAAAAGAGGCATAAGAAGAGTGGAAAGGGGTTCAGCCCCTTGAAGCAGTTCCCCAATCAGAGAGATTTTGTTGTCCCAGGTCTTAATACCACCTACCTGAAAAATATCCTTTATTCAATCCCATATCCAAAATTGTCTACAAAAACTCTCCGAGGTGAAGTTATTAATTGAACTAATGCTTTTTGTGGGTGTTATGTATTCAAGTAGCATTGCCTGCTGGTGGAATGTCACGTGTTGTGTAGTGACGTCAGTGGAGCATTTGCACAGGCTTTGGGGAGTTCATCACCTTACTCCGTAGAAGCAACATCTCTGCATAAACTCTGCACTGGGTTTTTACTCACTTAGAGCACGGCACCGCTACTTCTTCTCTTTGCGGCTATCAACAAAAATATAACAAAAGAGAAAACTGGCAATGAGGATTTAGGCCATAACCAACCATCGCCGAGATTCTGGCCGTAACAAATATCGACAAGGATTTGGGCCAGAGAAAACTATTGACAAAACCTTGGGCTGGAAAAAAAAATCATCAACGGGTTTGCGGCAAGTTAGAAAAAGGCAAACGTTAAAAGCAAAAAATTGTTCAGACTTTGGGAAGCCGTCGACAATGAGTAATTCACTTGATCGCAACCACAGCTAGTGCAAAGAGGGTCTCGAAAATAAATTGAGAAGCAACTGTGAGCAACTACAGCATATCAGTAAACAAGAAAAAGTTTCAGGCATACTTACTGTTTGTAGTGAGTGGAAGCTGTGGAGACTGCACGTTGCACTGTAAATGGGCTGTGAAAACGGGAAGCTAGAAGGTTGCCGACTCAGCAACCGACTGCTCGGGAACCAATAGTCCAGGCAAGTGAAAAACAAGTTTGCTTGTGGGCTGGGAGATTGCTTTCTTCGGTAAACGAAACAGAAGGGAGAAAGGCTGAAGAAGTGCAGACCAGGGGACCGGGATCTGAAAAATGGTGGGAAAAGTGGCGCCATTGACTCGGTTGACCAGTATTATATGACATGAAATTTGAATGAAGAAAGGTTTCAATTGTATATTGTAGCAAATCTGACACCAGAAAAACTGTAGGTTGTGACTTTCCTCCTTTTGGTTGGGTGAAAAACATCCATGTTGTAAAATCTAGTGCCCCCAGCTAAACCAGGAGAAAAGAGCTACAAAGACTTCATGACAATCTTGGATGGACGTTTCCCACTCCATCTGCTGTTAATAGCCGAATGATTCCGCTTCCATTTGTCATGTGAGTGTCCCTTTAAGAATTTTTTTTGTCTTATCACATGGCTTCAGTGATGCCATTGTGTGGGTGGAGCTGGGCTGTGGTTCTGTACTGTTTTTGGTTTCCCTTTCACATTTGGCTGCTGTGGACTCAGGCAGAGAACAGAAGAGTTTTGGCCTGTCTCTCTCAATTTTAATTTTAAAGAGTTGTTGCAAGAAACAAACCCATTGATTATAGCTACCTGCTGTTTTAGTAACTTAGAACATAGTTTGCTTTCCAGAAGGGTTTAAAACCTGCTGATGAGATGGGGTCATAATCTTAGGAAAAGCCAGTCTTATTCAAGTGAGAATGCAGAGTGCTGGGCCATACCCTTGAAAAGGGGTTTTTGGTTTATGGGATTTTGTTTTTGAATTGGAACAGTTAAGGGGGAATTCATTAAGGGCTATACATGGATTACTGTAGCTGTGTGGGGTCTTTATATTTGTAATTGATAACAATTCTTGCAGTTCTTAGAATAAAGCTTATTTTTGATTAAAGTGTCGAGGCAGACTGTTGAATCACACCTCAAGTGAAGGTTCTTGTGCTCATCCACGCCAATTTCAAAAAAAAGTTATAGTCCAGCTGAACTCCATAATATACTTTGGAGTTTTTAAACCCTGGCTCATAACACATTGTTGTGCTGAAAAGGGAGGGGAACCTTGACTGTAATATGCTTAAGATGGATGGCACGGTGGCACAGTAGTTAGCACTGCTGCCTCACGACATCGACGTCCCGGGTTCAATCCCGCCACTGGGTCACTGTCCATGTGGAGTTTGCACATTCTCCCCGTGTTTGCGTGGGGTTTGCCCCCACAACCCAAAGATGTGCAGGCTAGGTGGATTGGCCATGCTAAATTGCCCCTTAATTGGAAAAAATGAATTGGGTACTCTAAATTTATTTTTTTAAAGATGGAAGTGGATATGAGTGCTTCAGTATCACTAACACCTCAGAAAATATACAGTCAAAAGCTAAAACATCAGATGTTGTCCCAAGGAAGTACACAGAAAAGGTCACACCACGAAAGAGATGTGTTATGGTGAATGTGGAAGTTAACAGTCAAAAAGCAGAGTTTCCTCTCCACGTTTTCCAAGGAAACTTCCCAGTCTTGTTTGGTGGAGCATGGGTGAGAAAGATAAAACTCAACCAGGCCGCCATGAACCAACTAGTTGATTCAAAGAATGACCTACAACAATATCTGAACGAGTATACAACGGTGTTTGAAGAGTCACTGGACTCAATAACTGGAGTTGAAATTAAACTCGAGATCAAGCCAGATAGTACACTGACGTGTCTTAAAGTGTAACCATACCACACACCATCAAACCAAAGGTAGAAGATGAACTTGCAAGATTGGTTCAGACAGAAGCCATTGAACTTGTTACCATCAGTGATTGGGCGACATCAGTAGTCCCTGTGTTAAAGTGTGATGGCTCAGTAAGGATATGTGGAGATTTTAAAACTATAATTCATCCAGTATTATGTGCCGACCACTATCCTCTCCTGCTTATTGAAGATTTATTCACTGGAGTTCCAGGAGGCCAAACATTGAGCAAAATAAGTCTTTCTCAAGCATATCTTCAGATGAATGTAGCTGCAGAGGCACAAACATTACTTACCAGAATAACACATGAGGGCCTTTTTCGTTGTTGAAGATTTCCACTTTGGAGAGAGGTAAATTGCTCCTTCAGAGAGCTAGTAGGGAGAGGATGGGCCAAATGTCATAATTTTGTGCTCTAATCTTTCTGTGATTCTGTTTGTAACTGCCTGTTATGTTACCATTTGTCTTCTGGAAGTCCACAAAGCATCATTCATTGATAATCCGCTGTCATCAGTTACTCCCTCAAAATTATCAGTTAAATTTGGAGTAAATTAGGAGGTGGTGATGAGGTAAAAACAAGCTCGGAGCTCAAAAAGCCTGGAAGTTGTACGAAATAGGGAAGGCTAAAGCGAAGCAATGGGCTCCTTGGTGTTACAATCTGCTAATTGGAATAAGACAGGGAGGGGAACGTGAGGGAAAGTTTGAGCGAGTGATGATAACGTTGAATGAGGGAGCAAGAATGTTGACAATCCATCAGCTGTGGACAGAGAAGCATCCTGAGTCCTTGCCAAATACTGAGGTAAACTTCCTTACCACCCCAGCTGTGCTAATCAGGGAGTCGGTACATTTGGTTAACTGGTTTACATTAGCAGAGTGGCGTAGGAGGCTGGGAGCTGAGGAAAGAATGGATTAGAGGGAAGACATGCAAAACATTCTGAAGTTTAAGACCCCGTGGGTGCAGTGAGGAGGGATGGATTTACATTCTGAGTTTGAGGTATCTGGGAGATGAGGGACAAACAAGGGAAGGAGGTTCAGAGGAAGATGGGAGTGCAGTGGGACTGTTGAAGAGGGCAGCGCAACATTATTCTGAGTGCTTTAAAGTTTTTTGAGCAGTGGTTTCAAATACGGCGGGATTGGTTGCTGAAGTCTTCAGAAGAATGTGGTAAGGTTTATTTTAGAAGGCTTTTGAAGATTGCACAGGCAAAAAAAAAAGCTTAACAAGTCACTCCTTAACTACTCATCAAGTTTATATAGCACAACAACCAGAACAAACACAGCTGGGTACCTTCACATCATCTTAGAACTCTGCATATTTTGAAGCAATTACAGTCGAGCTTCTTGATTCTGATTTATGAGCTGGGGGCAGCTCAGATCATTCAGGGATTTTAACAATAACCATACGGCAACTGGGTGGCACTTTTGGAAGGGGGAATCTGTTCCTGTTGCTACTGAGACCAGGACTTTACAATGAAATAAAAACCTCCTTTTCACTCTCTGCTGTCTGGACAGGGGCTCGTTTGAAAACTTCACTCCTCCAAATTCTGGCTTCATCCCACACCGGATTTCCATCGCTCTGCCATTGGCGGCCGTGCATTCAGCTGCTTTGGGCCCCAAGCTTTGGAATTCACTCCCTAAACCTCTCTGCCTCTCACCCTCTCTCTCTCCTCCTTTAAGGCTTCTCTTAAAACCACCTCTGTGACCAAAACGTTGGGCGGCACAGGGGTTAGCACTGCTGCCTCACAGCACCAAGGACCCGGGTTCAATTCCAGCCTCGGGTGATGTGTCTGTGCGGAGTCTTCACGTTCTCCCCGTGTCTGCGTGGGATTCCTCCGGGTGCTCCAGTTTCCTCCCACAGTCCAAAGATGTGCAGGTTAGGTGGATTGGCTATGAGGTGCTCTTTTGGAGGGTTGAGGCTCCTGCTGCACTATAGTATATTCTAATTTCATTCCATCTCTTAATATGGTGGAGGTGGGATTAAATTTTGTTTGATAGGCTCCCATTAAGTGCAACGGGACATTTCACTTGGTTAAAGATGCTGTAGAAGTGAAAGTTGCTGCTGGTTTGGAAACAACAGTACTTTCATCATCAATCACAGTCCACATTGTGGAAAGCCACACGGAATTTTGTGTAAGGTGGTGGTTCTCGGGGTTTACCAAGAATGAGTTGGAGTGTTCTGGCAGAATTGAGCAGTGCTGTACCCACCTGCTGGCCTGTCCTCACCATCCCAGCATGCACACCGCCCCCACCCCTCCTTCCTCTGCCGCTCAACCCGACCGCAAATCTTCTTACTGTGGCCTCACCATCGAGAGCACGAACTGGGGAACTCCCCCACCCCATTTTGACACCACAATCGAGGAAGGATAACCAGGTTACAAACCCCGATTTCCCGTGACAGGATGCCGGTGCTTGCCTGGCCTTCTCAGTACCTCCCGACTGCTTCTCTGCTCTCCTCTCGACTCTCGCTCGGGCATCCGGACCTAGACTGCGTGTGCTCCTGGCTGGAGCATGGCTATCTGACCCGATGGTCTCTGTTCTATTTAGTTGGTTGCCTGTCTGCCCTCCTCAGCCTAGGTCTGGAGATGTCTTGCAACACCAGGTTAAAGTCCAACAGGTTTGTTTCAAACAGGAGCTTTCGGAGCGCAGCTCCTTCCTCCACCTGAGGAAGGAGCTGCGCTCCGAAAGCTAGTGTTTGAAACAAACCTGTTGGAATTTAACCTGGTGCTGTAAGACTTCTTACTGTGCTCACCCCAGTCCAAAGCCGGCATCTCCACATCAGGTCTGGAGATCGACATTCCCCCCACGCCCCCTCCCCGCTTCCCTCGACGGTCATTGGTCAGTGCTGCCCATCGCCTCGCTGCAAGCTTTGCAGCAGAGCCAGACATACATGTTTTGGGGCGTGCACAGCCTCCTCTCAGCATAGGGCACCCCCAATGGCCAGCCCCCCCCCCCCCCATTGGCTGGGGGCCCCCCATTGGGCGAGCCCCCCCCCCCCATTGGCCAAGGACTTCCCCCCCCCCCCCCCCCCCCCGTTGGCCGGGTGCCCGCGCGACAGCACTCTGTGTTCCATTGGAAGCCCGTCTCTCATTTAGGTTGTTATTTTTTCCATTCAAAGAATAGAATGGAGCTCGTGATTTTTTAACCAAAGTGTTCCTGTAAAATTCATTTTCTGCAACTCAAACTATATTTAATTAGTGATGCTGGAGAGTAATATTTGCTCCATTCTTGTTGATAGCCTTAGAAGTAATTCAGCCATTGGGTGTGGCAAAGGCCACAAGAGAAACTGCGGTGCAAACAATACAACAGTTGTGAAACACGGAAATTCTTAAAATTCCTGCCAAACCCATATTGTAGCGACCCTGGAGTGTTTGATGGATACAATATAATGGGAACTTCACTCTGTATCTAACCCCATGCTGTACCTCTCCTGGGAGCGTTTGATGGGGACAGTGTAGAGGGAGCATCACTCTGTATCTAACCCCGTGCTGTACCTCTCCTGGGAGTGTTTGATGGGTACAGTGCAGAGGGAGCTTTACTCTGTATCTAACCCCATGCTGTACCTCTCCTGGGAGTGTTTGATGGGTACAGTGCAGAGGGAGCTTTACTCTGTATCTAACCCCATGCTGTACCTCTCCTGGGAGTGTTTGATGGGTACAGTGCAGAGGGAGCTTTACTCTGTATCTAACCCCATGCTGTACCTCTCCTGGGAGTGTTTGATGGGTACAGTGCAGAGGGAGCTTTACTCTGTGTCTAACCCCGTGATGTACCTGTCCTGGGAGTGTTTGATGGGGACTGTGTAGAGGGAGCTTTACTCTGTATCTAACCCCATGCTGTACCTGTCCTGGGAGTGTTTGATGGGGACAGTGTAGAGAGAACTTTACTCTGTATCTAACTCCGTGCTGTACCCTTCCTGGGATTGTTTGATGGGGACAGTGTAGACGGAGCTTTACTCTGTATCTAACCCCGTGAAGTACCTGCCCTGGGAGTGTTTGATGGGGACAGTGTAGAGGGAGCTTTACTCTGTATCTAACCCCGTGAAGTACCTGGCCTGGGAGTGTTTGATGGGGACAGTGTAGACGGAGCTTTACTCTGTATCTAACCCCGTGCTGTACCTGTCCTGGGAGTGTTTGATTGGGTCAGTATAGAGGGAGCTTTACTCTGTATCTAACCCCGTGAAGTACCTGCCCTGGGAGTGTTTGATGGGGACAGTGTAGAGGGAGCTTTACTCTGTATCTAACCCCGTGCTATACCTGTCCTGGGAGTGTTTGATGGGGACAGTGTAGAGGGAGCTTTACTCTGTATCTAACCCCGTGCTGTACCTGTCCTGGGAGTGTTTGATGGGGACAGTGGAGAGGGAGCTTTACTCTGTATCTAACCCTGTGCTGTACCTGTCCTGGGAGTGTTTGATGGGGACAGTGTAGAGGGAGCTTTACTCTGTATCTAACCCCGTGCTATACCTGGCCTGGGAGTGTTTGATGGGGACAGTGTAGAGGGAGCTTTACTCTGTATCTAACCCCGTGCTATACCTGGCCTGGGAGTGTTTGATGGGGACAGTGTAGAGGGAGCTTTACTCTGTATCTAACCCCGTGCTATACCTGGCCTGGGAGTGTTTGATGGGGACAGTGTAGAGGGAGCTTTACATGTATATAGCTGCTTAATGATGGCTAGCAGGAAGAGCTACATATATACACATATAGCAGGGTGGACCCAGCACTTGAGACCCTTGAGTGGCGAATTGATGCTGTTGGAATTTAACCAGTGATGGGAAAAGCCCATTCTCACCACCCAGGTTGGCAGTTTTCCCAGCGGAGATGGGTAAGGCGCAGTGATGCTGGTGCTTTGCCTTCTTAAGGGGCTCCCGGCCCCATTGAAAGTACCACCATATCTTTCCTTCCCCCCTCAATCAACAACCACCTATCCTGTCTAGCTTCACCCCAGCACCCTTGTGCACCCGCCAAGATCTTTTAACATGCCCTGCCAAAAAAATGTCCCCTACTCTGACTGCAGCTCCATGATCACAGAGTGGCTGCAGTTCCAGCGGTGGCCACTGCTCCCAGTGGCACTGTTGGCTATTTGATCAGAAGCGCGACTACTTGCCCAGTTGGGCTCGGTAGTCCAGGGTTAAACCAATTACGAGCCTGACAACCATTAAGTACCTTTCGGCAACCCAACGGAGCAGGAGCAGGCTCACCCCAGCTTTTGCAGTGGGGACCCCAGCGTTCCATGAAACCATGGAAACACGGTGAGGGTGAATTCTGTCAGTGAAACCCCGGCAGAGGTTACAGAGGACGGCAGAAGAATCCTTGGGGAAAATTCACCTCCACCCCTCTGCCTCCCCCTCCAATTCCTCACTGTTACTTCAGAGTCCTCGTAGAGTTTTGTGTAGCATGAGATTTAGATTCCCCGAGCCTCGACAAGTAACCTGCGCTGACAGTTAAGGACTTCAGGAGCTTCGTCATTAAAACCTTAAGATTGGTGTGAAACTCAGCAGCATGATTTTCTGATCAATATTGCAGTTTTGAAATGCAGTGCCAAGAAATGGTAACGACAGAATAAATTTCAGAGTTATCCAACAGATTGGCCAATGACGAAAGGAGAGGCTTGCCTGGCAATGCTTGTGATGGAGAAGCAGCTCTCACCTCAGAAGAAACGTCTTCACCCCACACCACTTGCTCCCAGCTGCTCTCTATTGAGATCGGAACAGACCTGTATTATTATCCCAACCATTGGCAATCTTACATTTTTGCACTGATTCTAATTTATGACCAAAACAGAGATTGGGAGCCTATGACCAGACCCACTAGCCCCCAGCTGCCCCCAAATCTGACATGACCCTTCAGAATTCCACCTTTGTTTCGTGGTGAGTCTGACTGCATGAAGATTACTTCAGCCTCACGTAGCTAATTACAACCCTGTGAAGAGACTTCTGCGGAGTGTATGGTTGACCTGGGGCATGCATTTTGTGCATGTGTGTATGTGCTAATGTCTTATAATAATACTGTTCCCATTTCTTGAAAATTGCAGTTTGATGACTCGGCCGTCCGCCTGTTGCCTTAGAGCAAAAGAGAAAATGCAAAATAGAACGCATTATGAATTGCCATAATGTCTTTTTTCTGCACCATTATTCCATAATTTACTGCCCTCCAACATTGCGCTTTTTGTCATCATGACTGACCCCAATCCTTTTTGAACATCTGTCCCAAATGTGCTTTATTTCCCAGTGAAATGAAATGTGAACTAAATGACCACAATTTGCAAGGAGCACATTAGCCTCGTGAAGGATGGAGAGTCAAGTGCATTTTATGTCTAATGTGAGCTGCCGTCAATCTATTTGACTGACCTGATGTTTTATTTTGTTTTGCCTTTGTTTGTCACTTGCTCTCTTTTATGTTGCTGCGTTTTTGATTCATCTTTCTCCCTCCACACTCCCTCACTGATGCACGGTCAATAACTCCCGAAGCGAGATTGTTGGACAATTGAAGGCTTTATTGAACTCGATGTTTCCCCCCAGCAGCGCAGGTACAGAATGCAGCAGCTAGGGAAACACAGACACTTATACACCGCCTTACTGGGCGGAACCAGCAGGCAGGCTTCACCAATGATCTTACAGCATCAGGTACCTTCAACCTAGGTACTGTAATACCCCTAATACCGACTATCACACTCACCCCCGTCACTTTGCCATACAACTAATTTTTACAGGTCCCCAATCCTATCTCCGACTCCGGAAATCTCCCATTATCTGGAGCAATTCTTTCTATACCTTGACATTGTACCCTGCTGTCTCTCTCCTCAGCTGAACCCAGTGACCTTTGACTTTGCATTGCACCCAATCATGTCAAATCACTTCAGCTCTTGACTACCATGAATTTTTTTGAACCGCAGTGACTACTGTTCTGGGAAGTTCAACTGCAGTGAGATCAAAGGGCGTTAAATGATTGGTTAATGTCTTTGCAAGTTAACAATGTCGGCAAGGAGGCCATTTAACCTTCTGGGTCTGTTCTGCCATTGAATGGCTGATCTGTATCTTAACTCCATCAACACACTTTTGAGAGGTTGTCCCAAGGCTGGATCAGAACATGCCATGATTATTACTATGAAGCAAAACAAGAACGATCTACATGATGTCCTGGGCCAATGTTGCTTGGACTCAAATTTGGGACCCTTATGTTTGCTTTACATATTAACAGTTTAAATATGCACTGCTGCCTCACGGTGCTGAGGTCCCAGGTTCGATCCTGGCTTTGGCTCACAGTCCGTGTGGAGTTTGCACATTCTCCCCGTGCTTGTGTGGGTTTTTGCTCCTACAACCCAAAGATGTGCAGGGTAGGTGGATTGGCCACGCTAAATTGTCCCTTAAGAAAATGTGGAAAAAAAACAATTTGAATGTGAATGTGGGGGAGCACGATTGGGAAATTTTCAGATGACACAAAGATTGGCTGAGTGGTGGACAGTGTAGAGGATAGCTACAATCTCCAGAATTATATAGATGGTTTGGTGGAGCGGGCGATAAAGTGGCAGATGGAATTTAACACAGAGAAGTGTGAAGTCAGCATTTAGGGATGTCAAACAGTTATATGGAGTACACAATAAATGGGAATATACTAAGAGGGATAGATGAAGTGAGAGATCCTGACCTCCAGGTACACGGGTCCCTAAAGGCAGCTGTTCAAATAGACAAGATTGTTAAGAAAGCATATGGAATGCTCTCCTTCAGAGGTATAGAATATAAAAGTAAGGATATAATGTTGGAATTGTATAAAACACTGGTGAGGCCTCAACTGGAGTATTGTGTGCAGTTCTGGTCGCCACATTACAGGAAGGACGTTATTGCTCTGGAGAGAGTGCAGAGGAGGTTCACAAGAATGTTGCCAGGGTTGGAAAAGTGTGGCAACGAGGAGAGATTGGAGAGTTTGGGGTTATTTTCCTTTGAACAAAGAAGGCTGAGGGGTGACTCAAGTGAGGTGTACAAAATTATGAGGGGAAGATATATGAAAATGAAATGAAAATCGCTTATTGTCACGAGTAGGCTTCAATGAAGTTACTGTGAAAAGCTCCTAGTCGCCACATTCCTGCGCCTGTTCGGGGAGGCTGTTACGGTGGACAGGGTAAAATTGTTTCCCTTGTTGGAGAATTCTAGAACCAGGGGACATAGATTCAAGATAAGACCCAGAAGGTGTAATGGGGACATGAGGAAGAACGTTTTTACGCAGAGGGTAGTGGGAGTCTGGAATTCGCTGCCCGAGTTGGTGATGGAGGCAGAGACCCCAAAGTCTTTTAAAAAGTACCTGAATCTGTACCTTAACTGCTCTAAACTACAGGGCCAAGGACCGGGCGCAGGAAGGTGGGATTAGAAAGGGCACCTGGGTGTCCTCAGCTGGCATGAACAAGATGGCCCGAATACCCCCCTTCTGTGCTGTAACTTTCCTATGATTCCACGATCCTATGATTCTAGATAGTGCAGTGTTCTCTGGCCAGACAAATCATAATTCCCCCATGTCTGAATGCCCTTGCTGTTGCTTTGCCTGGGTAACAAGTTCTCCACAACTCTTAGAGGTCTGAATTCTTCCCATAAGCTAAACCCTATCTTATCTCTGTAACACCCACCTTCTCCATGATCCTCTAAGATCTCTGTTCTCCTCAAATCCCGGTGTTCTGCCCATTCCCGATTTTTGTCGCTTCACCTTTGGAGACCATTTCAGCTGCCCAAGTCCCGAACCCTTTAATAAGAATATTAATCTTTATTATTGTTACAAGTAGACTTGCATTAACACTGCAATGAGGTTACTGTGAAAACCCCCCCAAGTCGCCACATTCCAGCGCCTGTTTGAGTACACTGAAGGAGAATTCAGAATGTCCAATTCACCTAACAGCACATCTTTCAGGACCTGTGGGAGGAAACTGGAGCGGCCGGATGAAACCCAAGCAGACATAGGGATGACGTGCAGACTCTGCACAGGCAGTGACCCAAGCAGGAATTGAACCTGGGACCCTCGTGCTGTGAAGCAGCAGTGCTAATTCCCTCCCTAAATCTCTGTGTCTCTGTACCCGTCTGCCCATGTTAAAGACACACCTTAAAACCTGGGTTGTTTTATCAATATTTTAGTACCTGCCCCAATATCTCACATCACAGTGTAGAGGGGCATAATAATCCTGGAGGTTTGTAGAGCAGAATATTACTTTGTAGGACAGCGAGGCAGAGAGCCTTACAGAGGGAATCCCAGAGTTTAGGGCACAGGGACTGTTAATGATGCTCTGAGTACACGGTAGCACAGTGGTTAGCACTGTTGCTTCACAGCACCAGGGTCCCAGGTTAGGTTCCCGGCTTAGAGCACTGACTGTGCGGAGTCTGCACGTTCTCCCCGTGTCTGCGTGGGTTTCCTCCGGGTGCTCTGACTCCCTCCTACACGTCCCGAAAGACGTGTTTGTTGGGTGAATTGGACATTCTGAATTCTCCCTCTGTGCACCCGAACAGGCACCGGAATATGGTGACTAGGGGGCTCTTCACAGTAACTTCATTGCAGTGTTCATGTAAGCCTATTTGTGACACTAATAAAGATTATTATTATATTATTTGGTGAGAGAGCAGAATTTAAGGAAAACAAAAATCTTTACTTTCAGTTTCCCTTTGCCCACTATAAATCTCTCTGGGATGTTTTGCCATCTCAAAAGTGCTCTAAATGTTACCGGTTGTTTTGATCGCTCAAGCACAAGGCAAATGAGGAATGTAGCTTTCAGAGTGGATATTGAAGGCGAATGTTATTGACTGTACTCATGGTAAGGACAAGGCGAGAAGAAAATAAACATGAAACTTAAGTCAAAGGTGACGTGCTATCTTATCAGTTTGTCTTTCTCGTGCCATTGGTATAAAATTGTATTTTTTATCTAATCTCTGTTTTTAAGAAAAGCCATTTCCTGTGTTAACTGATCAGATCTCTGGCTGCACAGTTTGACACGGGTGGTTGACGAGAGGTTGGAGGAATCATATTGAATCACAGGCACTGGGAATACTTTGCTGTGTTTCGCCTAGACAAGCTCTTCTGGTCTGTCACGATGCTCGACATCATTGCTCTTGCATGAAACAAGGGACTTGTGTAACGCTTGGCCCTCATGAACAAGCACAAGGCAGAAAGGCACGGGGCCCTTTCATTGCTGTAGAACAGAAAGAAGTCTCACAACACCAGGTTAAAGTCCAACAGGTTTATTTGGAATCACTAGCTTTTGGAGCGCAGCTCCTTCATCAGGAGAATCCTGATGAAGGAGCTACGCTCCGAAAGCTAGTAATTCAAAACAAACTTGTTGGACTTTAACCTGGTGTTATGGGTTTAGAAAACTCCAAAGTATATCATGGAGTTCACCTGACCTCCAACTGTTTTTTGATTCTGGCTACGATGAGCACAAGGGCCTGACTTTCAGGTGTTATTCAACTGAGGCCTTCAGCACTTTCAATCAAAAACAAAGTTTATGCTATGAATTGAGCTAACATTTTTATAAACACACAGTAAGAATTTTTATCAACTACAAACATAAATACCCCACACAGCGACAGTACTCTATGTATAACCCTTAATGAATTCCCCCTTAACTGTTCCAATTTAATAACAAGGTTCCATAAGCCAGAAAATCCTTTTCAAAGGGGTAGCCCAGCAAACAGCACTCGAGACCTGGTCTGGATGCTCTTGTGCCCTTTCCAAAACAGCAGGTTTGAATTCCTTCCATAAACCACTTATTTCTTTTCAAGTGATCAAGCAGACTGGAAACAGCTTTTAAAATGGAGATAGAGAATAAGAACCTTCTTTTTCAACCTGTGCAGTGCAAACTAGTTCACACTCAAAGCGAAAGTTAAACTCAGAGCCACAGCCCAACTCCACCCACACAATGACATCACTGAGGCCATGTGATAAGACAAAAAGATTGCTTCCAGGGACACTGCCATGACACCTGATGTTGTAAAACTTCTTACTGTGCCCACCCCAGTCCAACGCCTGCATCGCCCCATCACTGTTGTAGAAAACTGGGTAGCCAAGTATATCCCAAAAAGAGTGTTGAGATCAATGATGATCCTAGTCGTGGGATAAATTTTGCTTCAGAATAATAATCATGGCATGTCTTCATCCAGCTGATAGCACCAACAAGTCCTTGAATCAACCTCTCACTCAAAACGCAGCACCTCTGGCTGTGCAGCCCTCGATCGGCCTAAGCCTCTGACAAGCACTCTGACACACCACCCGCTAAATTCAGAAAGCAAAGTGCTATCCATTGAGAGGCTCAGCAGATAGCCACCTTTTCCCTTTTAATGTGGGCAGGCTCTGGCGAGACTGGCAAACACTGTGAGCGTATGAATGGTGGACTTCAGCAGCAACGGGACGTGAGCAATGCACCAAAGTGCGTCTGCAAGGTAACTACTACACTTGCCCAACTTTCAGCACTGGCCTCGGTTGTGGAGTGACATTTACAGTCTTCTATCTAATTATGAATCTGCAGGGGTTTGCAATAATGACTGCCTCCTGCTGGGCTTGGCCCTAAAGCTCATTCACGGTGACGGCTGACTTGACGGTTTATTTACAGTTGCCTGATTTTGGTGCAGCCCCCAATCTTCTGCCTCTGGCATAAATAATTTGATTGTTGCTTCAGTTGCAAAGGTGCATTTTTGCCTCTCCTTGAAGCAGGATTTTGATTTTACTTTTCTTCTCAAAATTTGCCGTGTGCCTCTTTTAGGGACAGCGATTTCCTCCAGACTTGTGACAGCCTGGGAGTAAACGACACAGCAGAAGCCATTCAGCCCATTGCAGACCTCGTATTCCTGAATACTGGAGAGGGTGGTGTTCCAAAGGTTGAAGGGTTTGATCGGGTAGATACGGAAATAGTGTTTAATGGGGACGGTTAAACTGAGAGAAAGGGGGCATCATCTTAAAATTCGAGCCATCCCATATTGCAGCAAGCAATTATTGGACAGAAAGGGTGGTGGAAAATAGGTACTGTCTTTCCCAGAAGGCTGCAGATGCTGAGGGGGAAAGTAAGGACCGAGATTGATATATTTTTGTAATGTAAAGGGACACAAAGTGATATGGAGCAGAGCTGGTTAAATGAAGTTGGCATTCAGATCAGCTGTCATCTTATTACAAGCCGAGTGTCCTTTCTCTTAAAATCCCCAAACTGAACACATCCAAAATCTTTGCTGACCTTGAGCGTGGTCGGTCATTTTTCTGCACTGTTCACCTTGCCATTTTGTTTGTGGTGAACCTGTCAAATAGGAAGTTATTCTCGGTCCCCTGTTTTCAGTGATACATTTCACCTTCCCAGCAATTCCATTTACTTTAGACTAGCGAGCCTAGGCTGAGGCTGTTGTTACGTAACTCTATCCACATTTCCGAAAACCAAACTTATCCAAAATCAAAAATGCAATTGGCCCCAAGGGTTCGGATAAGGAATACTCGACCTGTAAGTGTCACATCAGACATAAGGAACTGAGTCGCCTCATTCTGTTCCTAGGTATCGTTCAACTCTATACCAGAGCAGCCCAAAATGATTTATCTCTCTATCTCACACTCTCTCCCTGATCTTTCCCTCTCTCTCTCTCACCTTTCCCTCTCTCTCTCTCCGCTGATCTTTTCCCTCTCTCTCTCTCACCTTTCCCTCTCTCTCTCTCTCCGCTGATCTTTTCCCTCTCTCTCTCTCACCTTTCCCGCTCTCTCCCTGATCTTTCCTCCCTCTCCCTGACCTTTCCCTCGGTCCCCCTGATTTTTCCCTCTCTCTCTCTCTGACCTTTCCATCTCTCCCCCCGATCTTTCCCTCTGACTCTGATCTTTTCCTCTCTCTCCCACTCAGCTTTCCCCTCCTCCCCCCTGATCTTTCCCCCTCTCTCTCTGACCTTTCTCTCTCTCTGACCTTTCCCTCTCCCCCCTGATCTTTCCCTCCCCCTCTCTGATCTTTCCTTCCCCCTCTCTGATATTTCCCTCTCTCTCTTTCCCCATCCCTCCTTCTCTCTAACACTGTCCCTTTCCCTTTTTGTTCCCTTCATTGCTTCAAGTATTTATCCACTTTCTCTTCAAAGGTGTAGTTGTCTCAGCCGCAGTCTCTTAACGTTGACATTTCCAGAACTGGAGAAACACATTATTACAGAGTCCGATATCTCAGTGCTCTGTCTAAAAGGCTTGAAAACCCTGCCTTTATGTAGCGCCTTTCACAAGTTTGTGATGTCGCGACAGCCAATTAAGCATGTTTAAAGTGTTGTGATTCAATCTGTCACTGTCAATTGCTGAGCCAATTTGTGCACAGCAAGATCCCACTCAGAGTAATGACCGGATCAGCTAAATTATTTAGCTCCTCGTTGAGGGACAAATATTGAGCAGGGCACCAGAGAGCGAACTCCCCTGATCTGTGGGATCTGTTACCCTGGGGATGCTCTCAGCGTGGCGCCCCCCCCCCCCCACCCCCCCCCCCCCCCCCACCCCCACCCCCCCCCCCCACCCTCCATCTGGGCACGAGGAGTGTTTGGGGGCTTCAGTATTTGAATGCAGGGTTTGAGCGAATGGGGACAAGGGATGTAAGGGTGTTTGAATGGAGAGTCACTGAAGTGTCAGGTAAAATATATATCCTTCCTTGATAGTGAGGAAAAGATTTACAGCCCCTTTTGAAAAGGGATGCTGCATAATGAGAAATCTTCTGGTGGAAAACCACATCAAATGGATAATTGGGGAACCTGGGGCTGGGTGAATCACTATTGCTGTATTGAAGAGAACAGTGCAACAGGAATAAATCACCGAATGAATAAAAATGAAGGAATATCGCTTGTCCTGTCAGCCTGAAAAGTTCCAATTTGCATTTCTTTTTATAGTCTTGCTGAGGTTATTGTTTATGTGTTGAAAAATATTTTTTCTCACACGGCTTATGAAGCCAGCAGATCTCTGCACCATAAACTGCGGCTCTGATGCCTCCTTTGTTGCCCCCCACACTCCAACCTGTCATTTCTCTACCCGCCTTGCTGTTTCCGATCGGAGAACATGGGCTGATTCATTTGCCCTTTGTCCTGTTTGTTCCCCACTTCCCCTCCACGCCCCCCCCCCCCCCCCCACTCCAAACGGTAGAAAGTGTGGCTTGCTTTATTCTGCCTAGTTTTTTTATAAATGGAACAGGGAGATTTTAGGAGTGTGGGACCGGCTGCCACTTGAAGGGGTTGCAGTTCGGTGCATGTCAGAGGAGTTTGGATGCAGGCGCAAGTTTGGGAGGCAAGAGCGGCATATGGGAAGAGGCAGGGTGAGCAGAGTTAAGTAGATTTGGAGGAGGTTAGTGTGGAGTGTAAACACCAGCATAGACCAATTGGGCTGAATGGCCCCTTTTCTCTGCTGTCATGTTCCATGTGTAAGACTCAAAACAGTACCAGAGAGGAATTAAATTTGAGGTACCGGTGAGGACTTGGGATGTTTTGTTACGTTAAAGGCACTATGTAAATGCAGGCCGCTGTTGTTGTGATCAGATGTTAAAAATGGGAGGACAGCTTGAGAGGTTGGGGGGGGGGGGGGGGGGGGGGGGAGAGACGGTCACTTTTTCCCGCAGAGTTGTGAATCTTTGGAATTCTCTACCACATTGAGCTGTGAACGTGCAGTCGTTGAATATATTCGAGGCTGAGGTGGATATATCTTCGGATTTTAAACAGGTGTTATGGAGGGGGGCTCTTTTTGGAGTTGGGGTTGAGGATTAGTTTTGATGATGTTGAAAGGCACAGCGGTCTGGAGGGGCTGAATGGCTCTGATTTCCTATATAGGAGGAAGTGAAGACTCTGGGAGGTGAGGAGTGTCAAAAGTTTTGAGGAAGTAAAAGCTACTGTAGAGTAGAAGATGATGAAAACTTTTGTTATTAAGCTCCAAAGTGTGTACCTTAATAGATGAACCCCACCTACCCACTTTCTCCCCATATCCCTCAATCGCACCTACCCACCTTCTCCCCATATCCCTCAATCCCACCTCCCCACCTTCTCCCCATATCCCTCAAACCCACCTACCCACCGTCTCCCCATATCCCTCAATCCCACCTACCCACCTTCTCCCCATATCCCTCAATCCCACCTCCCCACCTTCTCCCCATATCCCCCAATCCCACCTACCCACCACCTCCCCATATCCCTCAATGCACCTACCCACCTTTTCCCCATATCCCTCAATCCCACCTACCCACCTTCTCCCCATATCCCCCAATCCCACCTACCCACCTTCTCCCCATATCCCTCAATCCCACCTCCCCACCCTCTCCCCATATCCCTCAATCCTACCTACCCACCTTCTCCCCATACCCCTCAATCCCACCTACCCACCTTCTCCCCATATCCCTCAATCCCACGTCCCCACCCTCTCCCCATATCCCTCAATCCTACCTACCCACCTTCTCCCCATATCCCTCAATCCCACCTCCCCGCCTTCTCCCCATTTCCCTCAATCCTACCTACCCACCTTCTCCCCATATCCCTCAATCCTACCTACCCACCTTCTCCCCATATCCCTCAATCCCACCTCCCCACCTTCTCCCCATATCCCTCAATCCTACCTACCCACATTTTCCCCATGTCCCTCAATCCGACTTTTCTCCAAAAACCTAAATAATGTTCACTGACAAGCGCCCTGCCTCGGCATCCCTCCCTCACACCTTAGCCCTCGCCTTTCCGTTTTGTTCCTCAGTTCCTCTTGTGCTCACTTTGATTTAAAGCAGTGACATTGGGCAGCACGGTAGCATGGGCAGCACGGTAGCATGGTGGTTAGCATAAATGCTTCACAGCTCCAGGGTCCCAGGTTCGGTTCCCGGCTGGGTCACTGTCTGTGTGGAGTCTGCACGTCCTCCCCGTGTGTGCGTGGGTTTCCTCCGGGTGCTCCGGTTTCCTCCCACAGTCCAAAGATGTGCGGGTTAGGTGGATTAGCCATGCTAAATTGCCCGTAGTGTCCTTAAAAGTAAGGTTAAGGGGGGGGGGGCTGTTGGGTTACGGGTATAGGGTGGATACGTGGGGTTGAGTAGGGTGATCATTGCTCGGCACAACATCGAGGGCCGAAGGGCCTGTTCTGTGCTGTACTGTTCTATGTTCTATGTTCTATTGTAAGTCTCGTCCACAACAGGGCAATGACTTCAGAATTATCCTGTGAATCCTTTGTCGTGAAGTGCTGCAGGAGGTCATGAGGATGGGAAAAGTGATGCGTAAACGTGAGGGGCGGGGCGGGGCGGGGGGGGGGGGGGGGGGGGCGACTTTGTGAAACTCTCTGAGCCGCAGGGCACCCATTCTATTTTGCCGAAATGGCAGCCCCATTTTGTGCCCGACCTCTTGCGCTTGTGCTCGACTGCCCAGGACGCATTCACACCGTTTACAACTTGCTCATGTTAAAGATGTTTTAATGGATCTCTTCATGCCATGTGGGGCTGATGACAAATTTAGCAATTAATTTGAAAGAAAATAGGACTGCGAACCTCTGTTCACCTTTTCAGATCATGGTCATGTTGCTGCCTAATGAAGCATGGCAGAAGGACAAAACCAATTATTAGTAATTGCAACCCCTAGACCAGCAGAAATTCATTATTCAGTGTGGTTTAATGTTACTGTATGCAGTGGGCTAGATTCACTCCCTCCGGCGCACATACTCGCGCAAACTAATTCCAGCTGCTACTGCCCGAGCTTCACTATTTCATTCTCCCCGATTTTGTCCAGCAACCAAGGAGTTGCTTGCATTTACATTGCGCCTTTACTGACCACAGGACATCTTAAGGCTATACCAGACTATATTATTCATTTATCAATCAGTGCATATTGTTCATTTCTGTATCAGTCTCCATTATTATTCACTTCTGTAAGGGTATGTCATTAGTCATTGATGTATCAGTACAAGCAGTTATTCATTTATACACCAGCATGCATTACTCTTTTATAGATTTCTGGGTGTTATAATTCATTTATATATCAGTATTCCTTATTATTCATTTTTAACAACAGTGCACGGAACGGGGGAAATCATTTAACCAATCTTGAGCTGACCCTCACGTCTGACCAGCTTGGTTGCCTCGCTTAAGACTCTTCATACGGAATGTAATGTGGCCAGCAAGCTATGCACGACCAGCCCCCTGTTTCCCAGTGCTCCCGGTCTGTGTCGCTGTCTGCTCGGGAGTCTGTCGGAATGAGCTGGCGATCGTCCGTGTTAGAATAGAGCTCAAGAACATGCAAAATAGGGACAGCGTTTGGCCAGGCAGCATCAGGAACCAGCTCTGCCATTCAATAAGATTAAGACAATTGTCTACACCAGCGATCAGCTCAAACACCTCCATTTTACCTGTGTCCAAGAATCTATCCATCTCATTCTTGAATATATTCTCTGGGGTAGAAAATTCCGAAGAACTGTTGCAGAATTTTGTATCCCAGCCCACCCTGCGCAGAGGATCTGGATGATTGATGTGCACCCACTGTGGGACCTATCTGAAATCATGGAGCTCACGGTGGGGTAATAACATCTGCCAGTCCACAACTCATTCCTCGGGACTGACCCAGGGTTGAAACCAAAATACACAGCAGCAGAAGAGAAGGCCATTCAGCCACTTGAGTCTGTTCCACTCTTCATTTAGATCCTGGCTGATCTTATCTCTATCTGGCCACTTTGTTGCCATAATCTTTATTGCCCTTCACCGATCAAAATCATCAGTTTTGAAATTTTCAATTTCCCGCTGCCCTTTGTGTGAGAAAGTATTTCTTGGCGCCACTCTCGGACATCCTAGCTCTAATTTTAATGTTCCACCCCCTTGTCTTCAGCCAGAGGGTGGTGAATCTGTGGAACTCTTTGCCGCAATAGGCTGTGGAAGCCAAATCACTGAGTGTCTTTAAAATAGAGATGGATATGTTCTTGATTAATAAGGGGATCAGGGATTATGGGGAGAAGGCAGGAGAATGAGGATGAGAAAATATATCAGCCATGATTGAATGGCGGAGCAGACTTGATGGGTCGAGTGGCCTAATTCTGCTCCGATGTCTGATGGTCTTATGTGACCTCCCATCAGCAGCAGAAATAATTTCTCTCCATCAACCTTACCAACGCCTCCAATCATCTTAAACACCTCTGTTAGATCCATCCTTAAACTTCTATTTTATAGGAAATACAAGCCTAGTCTACCCTTGTCATTGAACCCTTTTAGCCGTGGTGTCGGTCTGCTCAATCTCTACCACTCCCCCTCCAGGGGAGTGCCCAGAACTGACTACAATTCTCCAGGTGGGGTCTAACCAGGTCTTTGCATCACTGTTGCACAGCATCCACCCCATTCTATTTCAGCCTTCGTGAGATTAAGTTGTCAGTTCATATTTTGTTTGTGTCCGCTAGCTTTGGGCTCCTAAATATTTGGCTCCTCCACAGTCCTGAGCCCTTCGTCATTTAGAAAGTAATCTGATCTTTCGTTTTGACCTCCGAAGCGGATGACTTTGTGGGTTTGCGAGGGCATTCCCGAGGTATCTCCATCTGAAAAGGGGCCTGACACACCATTCATTGTCCATCTCCCCGTGGTCCCTTGCGGGAGGCAGAAAAATGGGGGGGGGGGGGGGGGTGGCTTGCTGTGTACCCCCCGCTGTGCGCTGTATCCACCACATTTCGAAACCTAAGCACAGATTGTGTAAAAAATGCTTTTTTCCATGAATCCTCTAGCTCTCCTGCCAAACATTTCAAAACAGTGTCCTCTGGTTATCCTATGGTTATCGACCCAGTGGCCATTGGAAATTTATCTCTTTATTGAGAACATCTAAAGCTTGTAAAATTCTTAAACACCTCTATCAAATTTTCTTTAATCCTACTTTGTTCAAAGGAAAGTAACCACAGTTTTGCCAGTCTATCCGCGTATCTGTCATCTCATATTCCTGGAACCATTCAATTCTGAATCGACTCCAAAGGATTCGGGTCCTTCCTAAACCGGGGTGCCCAGGATTGGACATTAGTGTTTTATATTTTACACTTGTAACTTTGCATTTGTTTAGCGCTTTCACTTGAAAATTGTCCCAAAGGGCTTCATAGATGGGCACAAGAAGTAAGGAGTTAGTGAACCATAAGACATAGGAGCTGAATTAGGCCACTCGGCCCATCGCGTCTGCACTGCCATTCAATCATGGCTGATATTTTTCTCAGCTCCATTCTCATGCCTTCTCCCCAAAACCCTTGGTCCCCTTATTGATCAGAAACCTACCCATCTCTATTTTAAAGACACTCAGTGATTTGGCCTCCACAGCCTTCTGCGGCAAAGAGTTCCACAGATTCACCACCCTCTGGCTGAAGAAATTCCTCCTCATCCCTGTTTTAAAGGACCGTCCCTTCAGTCTGAGATGGTGTCCTCTGGTTCTAGTTTTTCCTACAAGTGGAAACATCCCCTCCAAGTTCACTCTATCCAGGCCACGCAGTATCCTGTAAGTTTCAATAAGATCCCCCCTCATCCTTCTAAACTCCAACGAGTACAGACCCAGAGGCCTCAACCGTTCCTCATACGACAAGCTGTTCATTTCAGGGAGCATTCTTGTGAACCTCCTCTGGACCCTTTCCAAGGCCAGCACATCCTTCCTTAGATACGGGGCCCAAAACTGCTCACAATATTCCAAATGGGGTCTGACCAGAGCCTGACAGAGCCTCTCAGAAGTACATCCCTGGTTTTGTATTCGAGCCATCGTAAACAATCAGTGAATGGCTATGTCAAAACAAAATGTTTTGTAGCCTCAGCATAAATGGGTAATTTTCTGGTCGGCAAGATGTAACTAGTGATGTGCCAGAGGAACCAGTGCTGGGGCCTCAACTATTTACAATTCATATCGTTGCCTTGGATGCAGGGACCCACGGTATGCTTGCTGACTTTACTGTGATGCAAAATCAGGTAGGGAAGTAAATTGTTGAAGAGAACATAAGGAGCCTGCAAAGGGATATATAGATGAGTTGAGTGAGTGGGGGCAAATCTGGCAGTTGGGGTATAATGTGGATGAGTGTGAAATTGCCCACTTTAGGCAGGAGGAATAAGGAAGCAATATGGCTGGAAAGAAACATGTTGTCGAAGGCTTTTGCCTTGCACTCATCATCAGGACAATCTCAAGAATACCAACGTCACGGGCAACAACAACTTTGCGCTCTACTCTCACGATTGCTCTGATGAGTGCAAGACGACAAGCTTTGACAAAATGCCTTTTTTCAGCAACACTCAAGTTCTGTGCTGCCAAACAACTATCAGAAAGCAGTATATTATTTAAATGGAGAGGAACTGCAGTACAGAGGGATCTGGATGTCCTGGTGCATGAATCACAAAAGGTTAGTTAGTATGCAGGTGCAGCCAGTGATTCGGAAAGCAAGTGGAATGTTATTGCAAGGGGAGTGGAATATGAAGGTCGGGATGTTTTGCTACAGTTGTACGGGGCATTGGGGACCACACTTAGAGACACTGTACAGTTTTAAGAAAGGATCTAATTGCACCAGGAGTTGTGCAGAGAAGGTTCACTCAAATGATACCTGGTATGAGGGGTTGTCTTATGAGGCAGGCTGGGCCTGTATTCAGGTAAGAAGAATGAGAGGTGATGTTGTTGAAACAAATACGAATCTGAGGGGATGGGTGCTGAAAGGATATTTTCACTTCTGGGAGAGACTAGAACTAGGGGACAAGAGGTTATAGAATAAGGGTCTCCCATTTAAGAGAGAGATGAAGAGAATCTTTTTCCATCAGAGGGTTGTTAGTGGGATTCTCTTCGTTAAAGAGAGGGGAGGGTGGGTCATTGAATATTTTAAGACTGAGTTAGGTAGATTCAAAGGAATAAGATTTGACCCATTGATTTGATTTGATTTATTGTCACATGTACCGAAGTACAGTGAAAAGTAATTTTCTGCGGCCGAGGGAACGTACACAGTATGTACATAGCAGACAAAACAATAATCAACAGAGAACATTGACAAATGGTACTAATTCTAAGATTCTGCCCCCTTCTGGACTCCTCCCAAAGAGGAAATAGTTTCTCTCTATCTATCCATCAAGATCTTTTAAATAACCATGTCAGTGGCTGCTAGGAGCATAATAAAAGCACCCAGCCTCAACTGCTGCAGTGCTCTCCTGGGATCCTCTCATCTTCCAATCTCCACATATCTGAGTTCATCCAAAACTTGCCATTCTGTGTCCTAACTTGCACCAAGGCCCATTCACCAATCATTCACTGTGTCCAATGTCGTACATTAGCTCCCATTCCGAGAACAGCTTGATTTTTTAAAATTCTCATCCTTGTTTTCGAATCCCCTCCCCCGGGCCTCATCCCCTCCCTCTCTCTGAAAACCCTTCCAGTCCTGCTCTGTGCGCCTCTGACTCCTTCTCCATCCACGGTTCCATCAGCACAACGTGGGTGACCATGCCTTCAGCTGCCTGGCGCCTGAGCTCAGGAATTCCCTCCCGAAATCTCTCCACCTCTCCCTCCCTCTTGAAGACTCGCTTTAAAGCCTGCCTCTTTGACCACGGCAATTATACAAATGCAAATTGCTGTTGCAGTACCGTCCAATCGTAGGAAATCATTGAAGAAAAGCCCCCTTTTCTCATCTGGAGACGGAAAAGAAAATTATTTTGAAAACATTGGGCTAAGTAGAGTTCAATCTGCATATCAACAATGTAAACAGGAAAGGAAGCTTGAATACAGGGGCTCGGCACTGGTGCGTGACAGGGCTAATTACTGCCAATTTTCCCACAAGGAGCTGTTAATCAAAAGAGGCTTTTGTTTTGCTGCCCTGATACCTGACTGCTCTTGTGTCTGACCTTTAGTGCACATAAGTAGCAAAGAGGGAATGTGAAAGCAGTGGGCTTGTGAAACACCAACCACTTATTAGCGCCAACGTGAAAAGTACAGCTCTGAGTTACGGCCTGTTAAAGCTTTGACCAAATTACACCAGCTCAAGTAACAGCCCCTTGTGGACTTGCGAAAACATTTACACCAAATTTCTGAAAGAATTAGTTTTCTAGGCGTGGGTGGCACCGGCGTGGCCACTTATAGTCATCATTGGCTGCCCCTCAATCCGAGAGTGGCGTCTATTCAGGATAGTGGGTTTCTGCCATGGGCCTTCATGTGACTGAACATGATACGACCTCCACACCTTTGGACAGGAAGTCTGGTATGGGAATGGGATCTGGTGTGCAGGATTTGCTTCCTTGTCTTTCCTTCCCTGCTACCGCTCTACCTCGTCATTCCGATGTTGTGACTCACAAAAGTGTGTCGGAACTTGATGGACTGATTGTTGCCATTTTTTTTAAGAGCACCCAATTATTATTTTTTCCAAATAAGTGGCAATTTGGCATAGCCAATCCACTTACCCTGCACATCTTTGGGTTGTGGGGGTGAGACCCACGCAGACACTGGGAGAACATGCAAACTCCACACAGACAGTGACCCGGGGCCGGGATTCAACCTGGGTCCTCCGTGCCAGAGGCAACAGTGCTTACCACTGCGCCACCGGGCTGCCCCAGGTTGTTGCCATTTTGAGCTATTGGTAGCAAATGGTCCTTCCAGTCATTACTAGTTAGCCTTGAGTCGGTGATGTTGGGCCTGTAGTTCCTCGTAGTGAAGGTACTCCCACATCACAGGAACTCCCTCCCTAACAGCACAGTGGGCGCACCAGCACCACATGGACATGCAGCGGTTCAAGAAGGTGCCTCACCACCACCCTTCCCAAAGCCCTGGGTAACAAATCCTGGCCTTGCCAACGATGCCTACGCCCATGAAAGAATTTTTAAAATTGTGCCCGTGGGAAGCTTTAATGCTTATTATCTATCCTCCCTCATTGAGACACAATAGAATCTGCGTGATGATGCCAAGGATGGGAAAATATAGTTATGAGGAAAGACTTGGGATACTGAGAGTCCTCCCACTGGGGTAAAGGGAGCTAAGAGGAGAACGTAAAACGTAAAGAAATGGGAGCTGGAGTCAACATTCGAACCTGCTCCGCCATTCAATACGATCATTGCTAACCTTTTATCCTGATTTCAACTTCCTGGATTATCCCCATATCCTGTAATTCACTTAGTGTACAAAAATCTATCAATCTCTCTTCAGTGTGTTCAATGATTGAGGATCCATAGAACCCTCTCTGAGGCAGAAAAGTTCGAAGATCCACAACTCGCTGAGTGAAGGAATTTCTTCCCATCTCACTCCTAAATGGCTGGACCTTTATCTTGATAATGTGACCCCTAGCTCAAGACTCAGCCAGGGAAAATATCATTCCAGAATCTACCCTTTAAAAATGTTACTGGTGAATGGTCCCGAGTTTTAGACTGTCCCCAACAAAGTGCTGATTCTCATTCAGCCTTCCCCCCCTCCTCCAAAGCGAGGAGCACTTGTTATCTCGACGCTGGGCGGCCTGATCTCAGCCCCGGGTGGACCTGCTGAATTTTATTTCACACAAACACCAAGGATCAACTGCATTTTGGGGGGAAGAGTGTTCCAAATTTCCAGTACCCTTTGTGGGAAGAAATGCTTTTGACATCACCCTATTGATGGCCGATACCTCCAACTTTAACATCACGGCCCAGGCCCCCACTCCCTGTCCCGCCTCCGTCGCAACTCCCCTCTACCCACAATTCACCTGAACTCCAGTACAGAAAATTTAGAATAATAATTAATAATAATCTTTATTAGTGCCACAAGTAGGCTTACATTAACACTTCAATGACGTTACTGTGAAAAGCCCCTAGTCGCCACATTCCGGCGCCTGTTCAGGTACACAGGGGGAGAATTCAGATTGTCCAAATTACCTAACAAGCATGTCTTTCGGGACTTGTGGGAGGAAACCGGAGCACCCGGAGGAAACCCACGCAGACACGGGGAGAACGTGCAGACTCCGCACAGACAGTGACCTAAGCAGGAATCGAACACGGGACCCTGGCGCTGTGAAGCAGCAGTGCTACCCACTGTGCTGCCATGCAACTTCACTCATAACGGGGTGGGATTTTCCGGCTAATCCCGTTGGCGGGAATGTCCAGTCCCGTCGACGGCAAGCCCCGGCCGCTGGATCCCCGGGACCAGAGTGAGCGAATACAGCGACGGGGCCTGAGGATCATGGGGGTGCGGGCGGGGGGGGGGGGGGGGGGACACACATAAAATCCCACCCATACACTATTAGACTGATTGCAGGACAGAAGAGGATATTCAGCTCCACGTGTCTGTGTCGCCTTCCTGTAAGACCACCTCGGCTAGTACCACTCCCCACAGCGTTCCCTGTCGTCCTGGACATTTTCTTTCTGTTTCGCTAATTATCTAACTCAGCTTTGAAAGCGACAATTAAATCTGCCTCCACCACACACTCCCTGCATTCCAGATCCTAGCCACTCACTGAATAAGAAAAAATAATTTCCTCCTGTCATCTTTGATTCTTTCGCCAGTTCCAATGAATGGCTTCTCACCAGTTAATTACCGAGCCTGTTCTATGTAAAAATAAATAAATAATGCATTCCTGAATTTTAATGTGAAGGATTTAGTTCCAGGCCCTCAGCTTGCCAACGTGTTAAGAGAAGCTGATTTTATGCCGGTGTTAGATTGAAGGACTTTGTTCAGTTTAACCTATGGTTGTTTCGTCAGCAGTCACTGGGCAACAACGGTAGCATTGTGAATAGCACAATCGCTTCACAGCTCCAGGGTCCCAGGTTCGATTCCGGCTTGGGTCACTGTCTGTGCGGAGTCTGCACATCCTCCCCGTGTCTGCGTGGGTTTCCTCCAGGGGCTCCGGTCTCCTCCCACAGTCCAAAGATGTGCAGGTTAGGTGGATTGGCCATGATAAATTGCCCTTAGTGTCCAAAATTGAGCTTAGTGTTGGGTGGGATTACTGGGCTATGGGGATAGGGTGGAGTTGTTGACCTTGGGTAGGGTGCTCTTTCCAAGAGCCGGTGCAGACTCGATGGGCTGAATGGCCTCCTTCTGCACTGTAAATTCTATGATTCTAACCTGCAGACTGGTTATGATCAATGGCTGCCATGTGTTTGGCTATTAAACTCACTCGAGGAATGAAAGGCCTCATGATGGAGATGAGATTTTGTTACTGCTTCAAAGTACAGTGTGAGAAGTTGTTTCAGAAAGTCTGTAATTACACTTGGCTCTGTAATTACAGAAAACTCTGTGATACTGGCTAGGGCTTCATCCATCTTTCTACGGTTCGTGCACTCTGGGCAGTGGGTCATTCAAGAAGCCCCCCTATCTTGCTCATTGATCTAAGCAGGGTCCAGCTCCTTCATTTTTCTGCTTGTATTTCCTGCAGTTTATAGCGGCAACCCAATTAGAGTTTGTAAGATTAAGTTGGAACGGGACTGGCCGAGTTGATTTTGGCAATTCTTAAACATTTATGAAGGATTCGGATCTCAGGAGGCTACAACTTTGAAAGTGTTACGAATGCATGGGATATCATGGCCTCTTGGGCTCAGAAATAGACCATTCGGCCCATCAGGTCCATGGCGATGCTTATGCTCCACATCGAAGGAACTGAGGATGGGCATTTTTGGCCATTGTCAGCAACTGGGTCAAGGGGCAATTAGATGTGTTTATGAAGGGTAAAGGCTTCATGGGAATGCGGCGGGGGGGGGGGGGGGGGGGGGGGGGGGGGGGGGGGGGGGGGGGGGGGGGCTGAGTTACCATTGCCAAATGTGTTTTAAAGTTTGAGGCGCTGCACATTGGGAGGAAGGACATGAAATAGCACACGCACTTAATGGAAAGACATTAAGTGCTGATGGATAAAGGCATTTAAAAAACGGCAAAAGCATTATGGATCAAAACTAGAGGAAGAAAATACAGCAGTTAAGACGTAATGATCAATTTGTCCAAGACATTGATTGGGCCAGTTTGAGGTTCCCATTCTGTACCATAGATTGCAGAATTATACTGAATTTTACAGCACAGAATCAATCATTCAGCCCAACTGGATCCTGCCAATAGTCAAGCTGCCGACAAACCTTCTCCCACCCATCTATCCCTGTCTCCCTCATGCACCTATTCAGGCCCCCCTAAAATGTATGTTCCGTTCACTCTGACCATTCCCTGTGATAGCAAACCTCACGTTTCCAACGCTCTTTGAGTAAAGAATTTTCTCCTGGATTGTCTATTGGATTTGTTCACGACTGTTTCCTATTAATGACCCTCTAATTCTGGACTCAACCCCCCCTCACCATTCTGTAATTTTAAAGTTCTCTATCAGGTCATCCCTCAATGTTCATCTTTCTGACGATAAACAGCCCTAGCCTGTTCAGTCTTTCCTGATAGCTGTGACATTTCAGTTCAGGTATCATCCTGAAACCTTCAGAATAGAATTTGCATGATGATACCAAGGATGGGAAAATATATGAGGAGAAGCTTGGGATACAGAGAGTACCTTCCCACTGGGGCAAAGGGAGATGACAGGAGAATGAAAAAAAAAAACAGCTGGAGTCAACCTTCGTTCCTGCTCCGCCATTCAATACGGTCATGGCTGATATTTTACCTTGATTTCACCTTCCTGCATTATCCCCATATCCTTTAATTCACTTAGTGTACAAAAGTCCAGCAATTTCAGTGTGCAGAGTGTTCACTGACTGAGGTTCCATAGAACCCCTCTCTGGGGTAGAGAATTTTGAAGGTCCACAACTTGCCGAGTGAAGAAATTTCTTCCCATCTCACTCCTCAATGGCTGGTCCTTTATCCTGAGAATGTGACACCGGGCTCGCGAATCCTGATCCAGGGAAAAAAACACCGTTCCAGAATCTACCCTTTAAAAATGTGGGGCGGGATTCTTTCCGCCCTGACCGGCCGGCGGGATTCTCCGTTACGCCAGCCGGTCAATGGGGTTTCCCATTGTGGGGCAGCCCCACACCATCGGGAAACCCCCGGACGCAGGTAGAACAGAGAATCCCGGCGGCGGAGAATCCCGGCCATAATTTCTCTCGTTGAGGTCACCACTCATTCTCCTGAATCCCAAGGAATATAGCCCCAGTATATTAAATGTCTCTTCACAGGACAAAGCCCTCATTAGAGTAGCGAACCCTCAATTTAGTGAACCTTTGGGACACTCCTTCTAAGGTAAATATATCCTCCTCTTAGTAAGGAGGCCAAGGCTTCACACAATAGTCTTGCTGTAACCTCTTCAAAATCCTGTATAATTTTAGTGAGGCCTTTTGACTCTTATGTACCAATCGCTTTCTAATAAATGCTAACTGACTGTCCTAATTGGCAGATTTAATATATTATCAGGGTCTTAATGGAATAAGTATGATAAGACTATTCCCTCTGTTTAGCGGGTCAGTGAAGGGAAATCATCAATTTAAAGCTAAACTAAGTGAAACTAAGTAGGCAGCACAGTGACACACTGTTTAATGCTGCTGCCTCATAGCACCAGGGACCCCTGTTCGACTCCGGCCTTGCGTGACTGGCTGTGTGGAGTTTTAACGTTCCCCCTGTGTCTGCGTGGGTTTCCTCCGGATGCACCGCTTTCCTCCCACAATCCAAAGATGTGCATTTTAGGTGGATTGGCCATGATCAGTAACTCCTTAGTGTCCAATGATGTGCAGGTTAGGACACGTGGGATATGGGGATAGGGCGGGGGAGTGGGCCTAGGTAGGCTGCTCTTTTAGAGGCCCGTTTCAGCCTCAATGGGCTGAGTGGCCTCCCTCTGACGTGTAGGGATTCTATGGCTGAGTGGCTTATACTCCTCATTCTATGTTCCAATCCGGTTCTTTTATAGCCACCTCCTAGATTTAGTTTGCTATCAATCAACATCCTGGTGTTAGCATTGACCAAAAACTGAATTCGACTAGCAAACACTGTGACTACAAAAGCGGTCAGAGGCTGAGAATTCTGTCATGAGTAACTCACCACCTTACTCCCCAAAGCCTGTCCACCACCTAGAAGGCACAAATCAGGAGTGTGGTGGAATACTCTCCACTTGCCTGGATGAGAGCGGCTCCGACAGCAATCAAGCAGCTCCACACCATCCAGGACAAAGCTGCCCACTTGGTTGACATTTCATTCCCTCCCTACACCACCAACGCACAGCGGCAGCCATACAAGATGCACGACGGCCACTCATAAGGCTCCTCTGACAGCACCTTCCAAACCTGCAACCTCTACCAGCGAGAAGGGCTCGGGCAGCAGATACAAGAGAACACCCCCCACCTCCCAAGCCATACACCATTGCGAGCTGGAACGATATCACTGTTCCTTCACTGTCGCTGGGTGAAATCCTGGAACTCCCTCCCTAACAGCACTGTGGGTGTACCTACACCTAATGGACTGCAGCGGTTCAAGATGGCAGCTCACCACCACCTTGTTGGGAATATTTAGGGATGGGCAATAAATGTTGGTCTAACCAGCGACGTGCAGATCCTGTAAACATATATTTTTTTTATTTAATATTTTCGAACGCTTACAAAAATTGCTAAATTTATTTAACAGAGCTTTTATCGAACAAATGGCAGGCTGCCTTTCATATCCTGAGTGACGTGTTTGCTTTCATCAGTTATTCCCCTTAACCCTCCTACTGAGTGCATCCAAATCTCCTCATGGATCAAGCAAGTTTTATCGAAGTACAGCCAGGGGCAGCACGGTGGCGCAGTGGGTTAGCACTGCTGCCTTACAGCGCCAAGGTCCCAGGTTCGATCCCGGCTCTGGGTCACTGTCCATGTGGAGTTTGCACATTCTCCCCGTGTCTGCGTGGGTTTCGCCCCCACAACCCAAAGATGTGCAGGCTAGGTGGATTGGCCACGAAAATTGCCCCTCAATTGGAAAAATTAATTGGGTAATCTAAATTCATTAAAAAAAAATCTAAGTACAACCAGTGTCCATCTAACCAATGGTCATTTCCCTCTCTCATCAAACATAACAGGTATTTGGAGGCCAGACATGTCCATCTGCTTTAGACAAACATATCCAGTCCTGATCAATTATCACTCCAAGCAATTTCTCTCAGCCCCTCCTCTTCCTGTTTTTTATAATGTATTCTTTCGTGGCATGTAGACATCATTCGGAACACCGTCTTTCGTTGCCCATCCCTAATTGTTCTTGAACTGAATGGCTTGCTCGGCCATTTCAGAGGGCAGTTAAGAGTCAGCCACATTGCCATAGGCCTAGACTCACATGTAGGCCAGACCAGATAAGGACAGCAGAATTCCTTCCCTAAAGGACATTAAGTCAATCAGGTTCCCCCTCAGCTTTCTTTGCTTCAGGGAAACCAACCCCAACCTATCCAGTCTCTCTTGATAGCTGAACCTCTCCAGCCCAGGCACCATCCTGGTGAATCTCCTCTGCACCCTCTCCAGTGCAATCACTGCCTTTCTATAGTGTGGTAACCAGAACTGTACACAGTACTCCAGCTGGGGCCTAACCAGTGTTTTATACAGCTCCAGGATAACCTCTCTGCTCTTATATTCAATGTCTCCGTTCATAAAGGCAAGAATCCCACAACCCTTCTTCAGCACCTTATCTACCTGACCTGCTGTCTTCTGAGATCTGTGAACCTGCCCAGCAAGTGCAGAAGGAGGCCAGTCAGCCCATCGGGTCTGCACCGACCCTCTGAAAAGGCCAGTTCCCCTGCCCTATCCCCTTAACACTACCTAATCTACACATCCTTCGGCACTAAGGGGTAATTTATCATGGCCAATCCATCTAACTTGCACATCTATGGACTGTGGCAGGAAACCGGAGAACCCGGAGGAAACCCACGCAGACACGGGGAGAACGTGCAAACTCCGCACTGACAGTCACCCCAGGCTGGAATTGAACACTGGTCCCTGGTGCTGTGCGGCAGCAGTGCTAACCACTGTGCCAGCATGCCACCCACATGGGACATTGCCACAATGCCACCATCCCCCCAAAGGTATCAGTTCTGCTTGGACAAGCCACTGGTGTGAGCTCCTGCCCCCAGCCTCCAGCCCTTGCAACAGCCAATCAAAAACAAGCTGACTCTTGGATTCCTGATTAGATGATTTGTGACTGTGACTCAAACAGAAATTCCTTCCCCCCTGCCCCTCACACACACACACACACACGCGCCCATCTCCAACATTTTAATAACTAATGTGCAAAATTAACTCAACTTTCTTAATGCCCCTGGGTATGGTATTCCCCCCCCCCCCCCCCCCCCCCCCCCGGGGTTTTGCTTGCAGCTGTGTCTAAGAGATCAGTATTTAACCCCTGGATCCTCCATGGCCATCCCAAGGCTGAATTCAGTTTGTGATTCCCATTCACCTGTTGAAGTGAAAGGACCTCCGATCAGGTCTCAGCGCAGTTTCTGCACAGATCCACACTTTGTCAGAACAATTGCCGCTGTCTCCGTAGCTTGGAGGGCTTGAATCTTTTGAGCACTCTGGGGAGGAGGAAGGGAGCAGTGCCGGAAATAAATGGGTCGTCTGCAGGAAAAGTGCAGTCGGGAACTGAGGAATGGGAAAATAAATCTGTAGCCAATTTAACACTTCAGAATGCTCATTCTTTTCCTTTTCTTTTCTAATGAGGCCTGAAGGGATTTGCCCCGCAATGTCTGAGTCCGTCTGCACATTTATGCCGTGGTGATAATTCAGACACCAGACAGGCTGAGAATAAATGAATGGAAATCCGTTCTCTGCTGCCAGGTACGGATGTGGCTGTTAACTTTCAGACCAGATTGAAAGTAGATTGGAGATTTCATTTGGTCTCTCCCTCTCTCTACCTGGACTCAAAACAGACACACTGCGAGTGCATCTCCAAGCCGGGGCCATTAGCTTGTACTTCCTGGTAGAATAGTTGCTTTCAGAAGAAGGTAAACCCATGCAAGCAATTGGGCTGTAGGGAAAGGGCTGGGAGTGGCATTTGTTGGATAGCTTGAACAAAGGGCCAGCACAGACTTGACGGGCTGAATGGCCACCTTCTGGATTTTATGTGACTGAAGGTAGTAATAATAATAATCTTTATTGTCACAAGTAGGCTTACATGAACGCTGCAGTAAATTTACTGTGAAAATCCCCTCGTCTGAAACTTAAATGGGAGGAGGAGCTAGGCGGGGAAATGGAGGACGGGCTGTGGGCAGAGGCCCTGAGTAGGGTAAATTCGACTGCAACATGTGCCAGGCTCGGGCTGATTCAATTTAAGGTCGTTCACCGGGCCCACATGACGGTGGCTCGGATGAGCAAATTCTTTGGGATAGAGGACAAATGTGCTAGGTGCGCAGGAGGACCAGCGACCCACGTTCACATGTTTTGGGCATGCCAAGTCATTGACTTATTTGCGGGAGAGTGAGCGTCGGGGGGGGGGGGGGGGGGGGGGTGGGGGGGGTAGAGTAGAGTAGGAGGGATAGAT